>NC_088807.1:26728271-26785484 GCF_011386835.1 Chrysemys picta bellii
GGGGGGGGGCGCATGGCTTCTGACTCCCTGCTACCTCCTTAGGCCACCCCCACCAGCCCCATCCGCATCAAGGTCGACCCATCCCACGACGCCAGCAAGGTCAAGGCCGAAGGGCCTGGGCTGAACCGGACTGGTGAGTTTGTGGGGCAGGGGACTGGTCTGGGCAAGGGAGGAAATTCTGACTTGGCATGGGGGACGCAGGCAGTGGGGGGGGGGTGGAGAGGGAAGGGGGACGGAGGGGGAAGGGGGGATGAGGCAGTGGGGGCGGATGGATGGAGAAGGGGGGGTGCAGGCAGCCGGGGGGGACTGATAGAGGGGAAGGGGGGGGCGCAGGCAGCCGGGGAGGACGGAGGGGAAAGGGGGGCAAATACATCCACTGACACCATGGGTCCCCACCCCACCTCCCGGCAGGCGTGGAACTGGGCAAGCCCACCCACTTTACGGTGAATGCCAAGGCAGGGGGCCGGGCGCCCCTGGACGTGCAGTTCACCGGCCCGGCCAAGGGCGAGGTCGTGCGGGACTCTGAGGTGATCGACAACCACGATGGGACCCACACAGTGAAATACACCCCTGTGCAGCAGGTACGAGGGGGGGCCCCGGCCCCATCCCCCTGAGCTGGCAGGGCCTGGCTCTCTGGGGTGCCTCTCTCCCCGGGTCCCTCCAGGCCTGGGCTGGGCTCCATCTCCCCTTGCAGGGTATCCCGGGCTCCCAGCCCATCTCGGGGGTGCACTCTCCCAGGGGGGTTAAACTCTGCGCTTCTCTGAGCCTCCAGCAGCCTGGCTCTGCCGTCGGCCCCCTCAGGGAATCCCCTCGCTCTGGTCTCTGCTCCCTCTGGGGGTGAGGGTCCCGATGTGGCCCCCGATCTCTACCCTGCAGGGACTTTCAGCCAACGTTACACAGAAGGGTTGCCCCGGCCATCAGTGGCCAGGCGACAGTGACCAGCCATTGTCTGTGCCTGTCGCAGTCACACCTGCCCCTCTAAGGGTTGCTGCGACGGTCATACCCCTTCGTCCCACCACCAAGAGACTTGAGTAACACCTGGGGAAACTGAGGCACGCACACGGTGTTCAGAGAAAACGAAACAAACCTTCCCGCTTCGTCACGCAGGGTAACCTGGGGTGTGGCGGTGACTTACGGCGGAGACCACATCCCCAAAAGCCCTTCAGCGTGGGCGTGGCCCCCAGCCTGGACCTCGGCAAGATCAAGATCACCGGCCTGGCTGACAGTGCGTACCCGGGCGGGGAGGGCTGGGCCTCCTGACCCAGCGAAGGGGACAAACACGGCATTTGGGGACCGGAGGGGGGGAGCTCGGGGTCGAGCCTGCCCCATGCCAGGCTGCAGCTAAGGGGGCGGAGCGCGGTGCTGGTGGGGGGGCTGGGGAGAACCTGGCTCCTATATGGAGCAGTGACATCTGACAGCGGGCGGGGTGGGGGCCCATGGTGGGGCGGGAGGGGGCTCCGGACATGCCTGGTTCCGGGCTCAGGGCTCTTCCTCTCTGTGCAGAAGTTGAGGCGGGCAAGGACCAGGAGTTCACGGTCAAGTCCAAGGGGGCCGGCGGACAGGGCAAGGTGGGCCGCAAAGATCACGGGGCCGGCGGGCAAGTCGGTGCCCTGCAAGGTGGAGCCGGGCCTGAGCCCCGACAACAACGTGGTGAAATTCATCCCCCGCGAGGAGGGGCCCTACGAGGTTCAGGTGACCTACGACGGAGCCCCCGTGCCTGGCAGCCCCTTCCCTGTGGAGGCCGTGCCCCCCACCAACCCCTCCAAGGTGGGTGTCCCCTGCTACCCCCCATGGGCAGCGCTGCCGGGGGGACCTGTGGGGTGGGACACCCCACACCCATTTGCTGGGGGGCTAGAGTCCTTCCCCTGCCCAAAGGTGAAGGCTGGGGGGAGGTGGGTTGGGGGTCCGTGCTAGGCAGACGGGTACCTGGCAAGATGAGTGTGGGCCGAGGCATTAGCAAGGCAGGTGGGGCGTGAATGGGTACCCGGCGAGGGGCGGGGCCTTGGCAAGGCGGGTGGTGCTCGGGTGGGTGGGTACCTGGCGAGGCACTGGGGGGCGGTGCTATGGCAGGCGGGTACCCTGTGAGCTCAGGGCCCCTCACTCCGCCCTCTCCCCGCAGGTGAAGGCCTACGGGCCGGGGCTGCAGGGCGGCCAGGCTGGCTTGCCCGCCCCCTTCACCATTGACACGAAGGGGGCCGGCACGGGGGGCCTGGGGCTGACGGTGGAGGGTCCCTGCGAGGCCAAGATCGAGTGCCTGGACAACGGGGACAGTACCTGCTCTGTCTCCTACCTGCCGACGGAGCCGGGCGACTACAACATCAATATCCTGTTCGCGGGCACCCATGTGCCCGGCTCGCCCTTCCGAGCGGCCGTCCAACCCCGCTTCGACCCCTCCAAGGTGACCTGCTCGGGGCCAGGGCTGGAACGGGCCACGGCCGGCCAGACGGGCCAGTTCCACGTGGACTGTTCACGGGCCGGCAGCGCCGAGCTCACCATTGAGATAATCTCGGAGGGCGGGGCGCAGGCCGAGGTGCGGGTGCAGGACAACGGCGATGGGACCTACACCATCGCCTACACCCCGCTCTGCTCCGGCACCTACACCATCACCATCAAGTACGGCGGGCAGCCCGTGCCCCACTTCCCCAGCACGCTGCAGGTGGAGCCGGCCCTCGACACCTCCGGGGTCAAGGTCTACGGGCCCGGCGTGGATGGTGACGGTCAGTGGGAGCAGGGGATGGGGCTTAGGGTGCAGGGGGCTGGGGATGGGGGGATGTAGGGGATGGGGGGCACTGGGGGATGGGTCCAGCGTGGACAGTGAAGGTCAGCGGGGCACACGAGATGGAAGGTGCAGAGGGACGGGGGGGTGCAGGGGTTGGGGATGGGGGGCACTGGGGGGACGGGCTCGGCGTGGATGGGGAACATCAGCGGGCCTCGGGGTGCTGTGGGGGGTAGCAAAGGGGTATGGGTCTGGGACAGGGGTGATGGTCTGACAGGCACAGGGAGGCAAAGATCAGCTGGTGGAAGGGGGCAGGGGTCTGCAGGGACAGATGCATGGGGATGGGCGTGATGGGGGATGGGCCCGGCGGAGTGGGGGGCAGGGGTAATTCCTGGGGGGCCCAGCTGGGGGGGCCTGGCCCGCGGCCTGACCCCTGTTTACCCCCCCCCCCGCCCCCCTCGGTGCAGGCGTGTTCCGGGAGGCCACGACAGATTTCAGCGTGGACGCCCGGGCGCTGGGGACAGCTGGTGGGCCCCACGTGAAAACCCGGGTGTCCAACCCCTCGGGGAACCTGACCGAGGCCTTTGTGCAGGACCTGGGCGACGGCACGTACCGTGTGGAGTACACCCCCTACGAGGAGGGTGAGCCAGGGGCCGGGGCATGGGGGGAGGGGAGCAGGGGTGGGACGGAGCCCTGACCCCACCCTCTCCTCTCCTCTCCTTCCTCCCCCCCCCCGGCAGGCGTCCACTCCGTTGACGTGACCTACGACGGGAGTCCTGTGCCCAACAGCCCCTTCCGGGTGCCGGTCACCGAGGGCTGCGACCCCACCCGGGTCCGAGTGCACGGGCCAGGCCTCCAGAGCGGCACCACCAACCAACCCAATCGCTTCACGTGGAGACCAGGTCAGGGGCCGGGGGGCCTGGCCCCGCTCAGGGGTCCCATCTCGGGGGGGACGCGTTGGCACCGCTCTGGGGTCATGGGGGGGAGGGGGAGCTTGGGGGGGGGGGGGTGTCGCGGGGGGGACGTTGGTACCGCTTGGGGGGGAGGGGGGCATTGGCATCGCTCAGGGGGGTTGCAGGGGCCTTGGCGCTGCTCGGGGGTCCTGGCTCGGGGGGTTGTAGGATGGGGGGGGGGGGGCCTTGGCACCGCTCGGGGGGGGGTTTGCGGGGGCCTTGGCACTGTTCAGGGGTTCCGGCTCGGGGGAGGGGGGTCCCGGGGGAGAGGAAGAGGAGCGCTGGCACCACTCTGGGGTCGTGGGGGGGGGGGGAAGGACGGGGGGCATTGGCACCACTCTGGGGTCCCCGCTTGGGGGGAGGTTCTGGGGGGAAGGAGGGGGGGCGCTGGCACTGCTCCAGAGTCCCGGGGGGGGGCGCATTGGCACCGCTCAGGCTCTCTGCCCTGAGTGGCTGAGCCCCATTGTGCTGCTCTCTCATCCCCCCCCCTCCTTCTCCCCCAGGGGTGCCGGCACAGGGGGCCTGGGCCTGGCCGTGGAGGGCCCCTCCGAAGCCAAGATGTCCTGCACTGATAACAAGGACGGTAGCTGCTCGGTGGAATACGTCCCCTACGAACCCGGCACCTACAGCCTCAACGTCACCTACGGCGGGCACCAGGTGCCAGGTATGGGGGCAGGGTGTGGGGCTGGGCCGTGGGGCACCGAGGGCGGGGCGAAGCTTAGTCTGTGTGAGTGAGGACTGGCCCGCAGTGGGTCTGGGTGAGGGGGCAGGACCTGGGCTGTGGGTGCCCTGCAGGCAGGTGATGTGAGGGGCTGGGGGTGCCGCAGGGGCAGGGCTGGGGGCATGGCCTCAGTTTCCCCCTATTTCCCCCCCCCCCTCCCCGGCAGGGAGCCCCTTCCAGGTGCCGGTGCACGATGTGGTGGACTCATCCAAGGTGCTGTGCTCGGGGCCAGGACTGACGCCGGGCGTCGTGCGGGCCAGCGTACCCCAGACCTTCTCCGTCGACACCAGCCAGGCGGGCGTGGCCCCCCTGCAGGTCAAGGTGCAGGGCCCCAAAGGTGAGTGCCTGCTGCTGGCGGGGGGGAGGAAAAGGGGAAACTGAGGCCCGGCCCGGACCCCCTGATCCCCAGCATCTCCCTCCCCCAGGCGTGGTGGAGCCGGTGGAGGTGGTGGACAATGCCGACGGCACCCAGACGGTGAGCTACGTGCCCAGCCGTGAGGGACCCTACAGCATC
The DNA here is from genome assembly GCF_011386835.1 of Chrysemys picta bellii. Lineage (NCBI taxonomy): Eukaryota > Metazoa > Chordata > Testudines > Emydidae > Chrysemys > Chrysemys picta. The sequence goes on from NC_088807.1 coordinate 26,733,176, forward strand.
GCCGTGCACTACGGAGACCAGGAAGTGCCACGCAGGTACGGGGGGTGCTGGCCAGACGGCTTGTGCTGCTTGGGGGAGGTGGGACTGGTGGGATCTATAGGGGGTGAGGCCAGGGCACCATGCCCAAGAAAGAGGCTGGGAGTTGGGGCAGCAGGACCAGGCTGGCCTGGGTGTAGGGAGCCAGGCATGGGCACAGAGGGGTGGCCATCCAGCAGAGACCTCGTCCCCACTCCAGAGGGGAGCAGTGGGGCCACGGCCTCCCCCCCCGGCCGGCACTGACCCCCTCCCCCCGACCTCCCTCCTCCAGCCCCTTCAAGGTGAAGGTTCTGCCCACACATGACGCCAGCAAAGTGAAGGCCAGCGGCCCGGGGCTCACACCACCGGGGTCCCGGCCAGCCTGCCTGTGGAGTTCACCATTGACGCCAAGGACGCCGGCGAGGGGCTGCTGGCCGTGCAGATCACGGTGAGCGGGCGGGAAGGGGCTGCCGGAGGGTGGGGAGGGGGGTCTGTTCTGTTCATCGCCCCCGGGACGCCGGGGAGGGGCTGCTGGTGGTGCAGATCACGGTGAGCGGGCGGGAAGGGGCTGCCGGAGGGTGGGGAGGGGGGTCTGTTCTGTTCATCGCCCCCAGGACGCCGGCGAGGGGCTGCTGGCCGTGCAGATCACGGTGAGCGGGCGGTAAGGGGTTGCCGGAGGGTTGGGAGGGGTGTCTGTTCTCTGTTCATTCCCCCCCGACGCCCCCAGGACGCCGGCGAGGGGCTGCTGGCCGTGCAGATCACGGTGAGCGGGAGAGGGCTGCCTGCAGCAGGGGAGCTGTGGGGGGGGGGCAGGGAGGGGGAATCTGTTCTCTCTTCATCCCCCCAATGCCCCCCAGGACCCCGAGGGGGAAGCCCAAGAAGGCCACGATCCGGGACAACCAGGACGGCACCTACACAGTCTCCTATGTGCCCGACACGACGGGCCGCTACACCATCCTCATCAAATACGGCGGGGACGAGATCCCCTACTCCCCCCTACCGCATCCGGGCCCTGCCCACCGGCGATGCCAGCAAGTGCACAGTCACTGGTGAGCACCGTGGGAGGCTGGCATGGGGCGGGCGGGGGGGGGCCGCGCCACCCTCACGCTGGCACACACCACCTGCTTCGGCAGCCACCTCCGGGGCCCACCACTGCGGGAGGTGGGTGGGGGGCTGCCGGGGGGTGTGATCTGTGTCTCACTTGACCTTTCCTCGCTTCTCTGCCCCGTCACCGTAGTGTCGATTGGAGGTCACGGGCTAGGTAAGCCAGCCGCTGCACCCACCCCCCTCCCTGCATGGCCGCGTGGCCCGGGGCTGCATGGCTTCAGGAGGGAGGGAGGGATGGGTGACCCCCCTCTCCTGGCAGCAGCACCGCGGGGGCCCTGTGCCCGCCGGCCGTCTCACCCTGCGCCAGGGCTCTGACACCCGCTCCGCAAGGGGGCTCCTGCGGGAGAAGGGGCCCGGGAGACGCCCCGACGCCGGGATCTGGAGCTGAGCTTTGCGGGCGCCCCGTGGAGATTCAGACCGGCAGGGCCAGGTTGGAGCTGCCCTCGTCCCCTTGTGGTGCGAAGCGGCTTCCTTTCCCTTCCAACGGCCGCCTCGAGGTGCATTCAGACCTCTCTGGCTTTGGATTAAAACTTCCTTTTTCACCGGAAAATGCAGCTCCCTCAACCACTGATTTCTCTCTCTCCCTCCCCCCCCCCCCCCCCGAAAATCATGTCTGCGAGAGGAAATCCGCTCCTTTGCCTCAGCGCCGGGGTTTTCTGTTTCCCCCGCACGCCCTGGCCCATCTCCGGGCTGAGATCCTGCCTCGAGGCAGAGCGAGAGTCTGACTCATCTCCGTGGTCGTGCGGGTTTGACCGAGCCGCCCGCGTGGCTCTTAGCAGTCAGGAGGTTCCCTTACCCGGCGTCCCGCGCAGAGGCCGGGAAACGGGGCTGCTGACGCCCACCCAGGTTTCAAAGTGTCTGCGGAGGTTTGAACCGAAGTTCTTGACTTTACAAACACGCTCCAGGAGCAGGACTATTGAAAGACACAGATTGATTTTTCTCTGCGGGGAAACTGAGTCAAACCTGTCTCCAAACGGGCGCTTCAGGGGAGAATGAGCTTTGAGCCGACTGGCAGGAGGGGTTTTCCGGCTGGAGGATGAAGCTTCAGGCTATTTTGAGTTCTGACTGGGTGGCTTTTCGACGAGCCCAGGAGCAGCCTCCGTTTGCCGAGCTGGAACGAAAGTGTGACCCAGTTCTCCACCAGACAGTGCCCCACCCAATTGCTAACCAAACCGCGTCTCAAGCTGCTTCCCCCCCGGGGTCGGAGCTCCCCCAACCCCACATGTCGACGGGGCCGTGTCTCCTGCGGGAGGGGGCTCCCTGTCAGGCACCAGGGGCCGTGTCTCTGCGGGAGGGGGCTCCCTGTCAGGCGCGAGGGGCCGTGTCTCTGGGGGCGCGGTCCCTGTCAGGCGCGAGGGGACGTGTCTCTGGGGGGGTCGGTCCCTATCAGGCGCGAGGGGCCACGGTGGCTCTCGGCTTCACTTTGAAACATTCGTTTTTGAGCCCAAACCCAACTTTTGTCCACTTGAAGTTCCAGCTGGAACCAAACCCCCGCTCTGAGCGAGGTCCCATGGGGCTCTTCCCAACCCCCCCCTTCCCCCCCCCCCCCCCCCGGGCAGGCCCGTCCTGAATGACTTGGGAGGGTCTCTGGCCCCTCAAGGCATTGAAGCCCCAGGCTCTCCTGCTGTCGGGTTGCTTGCCAGGGGAGGGGTCGGGTTGGCCAGGGGGCGGGGGGGGGGCTGCTTTGCTTTGCTACTGGGGCTTTAACTGCCCAGCTTAACGCTCTCCGTCCTGGGGGCCGCATGGCACGAGTTGGCCGGTTCTCAGCCGTTGGGAGGGGGGCAGTGGGGGGAGCAATGGGATGGGCCAGGTCTGGGATTGGGGCCCCATCACGCTGGGCGCTGCCAGGGATGGGCAGGGGGCTGTGAACCTGGATGGGGGCCGGACGGGCCTGACAGGGACCCCAATCTCAGCTGGCTCTGTGCTGCACCCCCAAGTCTGTTTGGGGATCCGTGCCGCTCCTGACCTCGCTTGGTGGGGGGCATCTGCAGGGCTGGGGAGCCCCACGGCTCCCGGAGGGTCTGTGCAGCGCCTAGTGCGGGGGGCGCCCTGATCGTGGGGGCCGGGTTCCGGCTGAGGACGAAGTTTGAGGCAGGCTGGGGATTTCCTTTCCCGGCTGCTGCAGTTGCATGAGGGGGTGGTGGGTGGGGGGGTGTGGCTTGGGCAGATTCTCAATCCCCCCACCCCCCCAGGCGCCGGAATCGGCCCCACCATCCAGATCGGGGAGGAGACGGTGATCACGGTGGACACCAAGGCAGCGGGCAAAGGGAAGGTGACCTGCACGGTCCTGCACGCCCGACGGCTCCGAGGTGGACGTGGATGTGGTGGAGAACGAGGATGGCACCTTCGACATCTTCTACACGGCCCCCCAGCCCGGGAAATACGTCATCTGCGTCCGCTTTGGGGGCGAGCACATCCCCAACAGCCCCTTCCAGGTCCTGGTGAGTGCGCGGGGGAGCCGGGATCCGTCCCCCGTCTAGGCTCGCCTCTCCCCGTCCTGGTGTCGCAGCCCAGCGGCGTGACACATGACGCTCCAGACAGGCCACGTAGTAACGACAATGCAGCCTATCTCCCCAGACTCAAAACTTGCTCGCACGCTGGACTCTGGCTGGGCGCTGTGGGAGCCCCCCCTCCGGGCTGTTCCAGGGCCCATGTAGCATCTGGGGGTAGGCCAGGCCTCCCCAGCTCTCCGTACAGCAACCCCCGCCTCACTGCTCTGCCTGGGGGGTGTCTCATGGGTCTTTCGCAGGCCACGGGACCGTCCCCTGATGGGAGTCAATGGCCTGGACGTGGCCGGGCTGCGGCCGTTTGACCTGGTCATTCCGTTCACCATCAAGAAGGGGGAGATCACGGGTAAGTCTGGGGAGCTGGTGCTGTGGGGCCGCGTCCCCTGGAGGCGGCAATTTGACATCCAACAGACTCTCCCCCTCGCTGGCAGCTGGTTCCCCCCGCCCCACTCGGGGTCCCCTAGAACAGGGGAGACCCTAATATAGCCAGAGCAGCCCTTTGGGCCCATTAACCCTGGCGTCCGGCCTGGTAATCCCTTCCCCTCTGGCCCAGCATCCGGCCTGGTTGTCCCGTGCCCCCCTGGGATCGCCCCCATGGGCCCCTCTGGGCCTGGCATCCTGTGTGACAGATTCCCCCCCAGGGTGCCACTTGGATCTGGGGTACCACTGAGCCCCCCGACCCACCAGCCTGGGCTCCCCCTCTCACTGGGGTGCTGTGATAAGTTCCCACACTCAGACACAGGTAGGGACAACCCCAGCTGCGGCTTCACACACACGCTGAGATCAGCTCTGCCTGGGGAGAGCTGCCCAGTTACTCAAGTGCCGCCCGCCCCCCGGACTGTGACCCCCAGCTGGGATTGTCGGGCGCTGCCCTGGGATCGGCCCAAGGTCAGCTCGAGACATTCCTCCCCCCCCCCCGCGCGATGTGGAGGGGGATCTGCCCGGCTTTCGGCCCCCAGGTCTGATCTCCACACACTGGCCTTAGACAAAACCAGCCCGAGAGAGAGTCCAGAAGTGATGCTAAGGGAGAGCGGCAGATGGAAGCGGCTCACCCAGCAAATAAACAGCCCCCAAACGGAGCGTCGCCCCCTCCCTGGGGTGTCAATCGGCCAGTCCTCCCCCCGGCGCGACGGACAGGCCGGCTGGGGGCTCGCGGCACAAGCTGCCTCGGCTTTCCCAGGAGAAAAATCCCTTCGCCTCGGACCAGCGTGTCCCCCGTTCAGTCCTTGCCCCTCCAGTGTTTCCGTGTGTCGTTGCAGGGGAGAGTGAGGGCCCCTCTGATGTCATCGTCCCCCTTTTCTAGCTTCTCCCCACTTGCTGGAAAGCTCTTACCTGGGCCCCACACTTCCTATGGGGTTGGGCTGTCTCGGTCCCTGGGGTGACCCTGGGGCGTGTGTGCGTTTCCCCAATGAGCCACGGCCTTTTCACTGTCCTCCCTGACAGGCTGCTTGTCGGGAGGTTGAAAACACCCCCCCCTACACACCCACACATTTCAGTAACGCCCCCCCACACCCACATTTCAGTAACGCGCACACACACACACCCCGCGCACACACCCCCACACACACACGATCCAACGAGCTGTCGCAGCCGAGCAGATCAAGACATTGAGAACGGCCCCTCCTCAGGCACACTGTGCACAAAACATGCGAATTCCGGGGGTGGGTGACTACTGGGGTATCACATCCAGTCTCCAGTGGGGCTGCGTTGCAGGGGGAGGGGATCACCCTGCCCCCCCCCCCCCCTTTCCGGGCTCAAGGCCTATATAACCAGCCCAGAGGGGCCATGTCTCCCTGGCAGGGGAGTGGCCATGGGCCAGGATTGACAACCTCCCTTGCCCGCGCTCTGCCCCCAGGCGAGGTCCGGATGCCCTCGGGGAAGGTGGCCAAGCCCGACATCACAGACAACAAGGACGGGACCGTGACGGTGAGATTCGCGCCCACGGAGGCCGGGCTGCACGAGATGGACATCCGCTGTGACAGCCTGCACATCCCAGGTGCGGGGGGGGGGCACGTCCCAGGTGCTGCGGGGGGGGCCACGTCCCAGCTGCCTCAGGGAGCAGTGCGGGGGCCGTGGCTGGGGGAAGGGCCAATGCAGGCTCTGACACACACCCCCCACCCCGTGCCCCCCCAGGGAGCCCCCTGCAGTTCTACGTGGACTACGTCAACAGTGGGGCACGTCACGGCCTATGGCCCAGGGCTGATCCACGGCGTGGTCAACAAGCCGGCCACCTTCACTGTCAACACCAAGGACGCCGGCGAAGGTGAGGCCGGATGCCTGGGTTCCCTCCCCAGCTTGGGGTGGGGTGGGGTCTGGTGGTTAGAGCCGGGGGGGCTGGGAGGCCCTGACCTGTCAGTTCCCATGATGGTGCCGGGTTGGGGCTGGGAGCGGGGGGCTGGGCCACGCTGACCCCTCCCCCCTGCAGGTGGGCTGTCCCTGGCAGTTGAGGGCCCCTCCAAGGCCGAGATCAGCTGCACCGACAACCAGGACGGCACCTGCAGCGTCTCCTACCTGCCCGTGCTGCCCGGCGACTACAGCATCGTGGTGAAATACAACGAGAAGCACATCGCGGGCAGCCCCTTCACCGCCCGGATCACCGGTCAGCAGGGGCTCCCTGGGGGGCGGGTCTGGGGGCGGCTCCCCGTGGGGGGTCTGGGGGGCGGCTCCCTGGGGCGGGGCTGGGGGTGGGTCCACGGGAGGGGGGCTGGGGGAATGGCTTTCTCTCCTGGGCTGCGGAGGGACTGGGGGGGAACAGGCTGGCGTTGGGGGGCAGGATGGAGGGAGGGAGGGGTGGGGTGGACGGAGGGGTTGGGGGGGGTGGATGCTGGGGCTGGGGGGTCCCCTCGGCTCATGCCCCCCAACCCCGACCCCAGGCGACGACACACTGCGAATGTCCCAGCTGAAAGTCGGCTCCTCGGCCGACATCCCCCTGGACATCGCGGAGACGGATCTGAGCCAGCTGACAGCGACTGTCACCCCCCCCATCAGGGCGCGAGGAGCCCTGCCAGCTCAAACGCCTGCGCAACGGCCCACGTGGGTGAGTCCCGCCCCCTCCCCGCGGAGCCAGTGCCCCCCGGCTCTGCCGGTGCCCCTCACTCCTGCCCTGCCCAGCCCTGCGCTCCCCCCAGCCCTGCCGGTGCCCCTCACTCCCGACCCGCAGCCCCTGCTAGCCCAGCCCTGCCCCCCCCAGCCCCGCCGGTGCCCCTCACTCCCGACCCGCAGCCCCTGCTAGCCCAGCCCTGCTCTCCCCCCGAGCCAGTGCCCCCCAGCTCTGCCGATGCCCCTCACTCCTGACCTGCAGCCCCTGCTAGCCCAGCCCTGCTCTCCCCCCGAGCCAGTGCTCCCCAGCCCTGCCGGTGCCCCTCACTCCTGCCCTGCAGCCCCTGCTAGCCTAGCCCAGCCCTGCACTCCCCCCAGCCCTGCCCCCCCCTCCGAGCCAGTGCCCCCCAAGCCTGTCGGTGCCCCCTCACTCCCGACTTCCCCCAGGCATCTCGTTCGTGCCCAAGGAGGTGGGCGAGCACCTGGTGAACATCAAGCGGAACGGGCAACACATCCCCAACAGCCCCATCACGGTGACCATCAGCCAGTCAGAGATCGGTGACGCCAGCCGGGTCCGCGTCTCGGGGCCTGGCCTCAGTGAGGGGCGCACCTTCGAGCCGGCTGAGTTCCTCATCGACACCCGGGACGCAGGTGCGGCCGCAGGACGCCTGGGTTCTCTCCCAGCTCTGGAAGCAGAGGGGGGTCTGATGGGTTAGAACCGGGGGGCTGGGAGCCAGGACTCCTGGGTTCTTTTTAGCTGACCGATCTGAGGAACTGTCCCAGATTGAGGTGTCATTAGAGGAGGTTTTGGAACAAATTGATCAATTAAACAGCAATAAGTCACCAGGACCAGATGGGATTCACCCAAGAGTTCTGAAGGAACTTACAAACCACAGTTAGTAGTTCTGCAACTTATCATTTAAATCCGCTTCTGTACCAGATGACTGGAGGGAGAGCTACGGTGACGCCAATTTTTAAAATGGGCTCCAGAGGTGACCCCGGCAATTACAGGCCTGTAAGCCTGACTTCAGTACTGGGCAAATTGGTTGAAACTATAGTAGAGAACAAAATTGTCAGTTAGATGAACATAATTTGTTGGTTTCAGAGTAGCAGCCGTGTTAGTCTGTATCCGCAAAAAGGTGCCACAAGTACTCCTGTTCTTCTATAATTTGTTGGGGGAAGAGTCAACAATGTTTTAGTAAAGGGAAATCGTACCTCACCAATCTACTAGAATTCTTTTGATGGGGTCAACAAGCATGTGGACAAGGGGGATCCAGTGGCTATAATGTACTCACCAAAGGCTCTTACGCAAAGTAAGCTGCCAGGGGATAAGAGGGAAGATCCCCTCATAGATCGGTAACTGGTTAAAAGACAGGACACAAAGGGTAGGAATAAATGGTCAGTTTTCAGAATGGAGCGAGGTATATAGGGGTGTCCCCCAGGGATCTGTACTGAGCCTAGTTCTATTCAACATACTGATAAATGATCTAGAAAAAGGGGTAAATAGTGAGGTGGCAAAATTTGCAGATGATACAAAATTACTAAAGATAGTTAAGACCCAGGCAGACTGCCAAGTGATACAAAAGGCTCTCACAAAACTGGGTGACTGGGCAACAAAATGGCAGATGAAATTTAATGTTGATAAATGCAAAGTAATGCACATTGGAAAACATAATCCTAACTATACGTATAAAACGATGGGGTCTAAATTAACTGTTACGACTCAAGGAAGAGATCTTGGGGTCATTGTGGATAGTTCTCTGAAAACATCCACTCAATGTGCAGCAGCAGTCAAAAAAGCGAACAGAATACTGGGAATCATTAAGAAAGGGATAGATAATTGGACAGAAAATATCCTGTTGCCTCTATATAAATCCATGGTACGTTCACATCTTGAATACTGCGTGCAGATGTGGTCGCCCCATCTCAAAAAAGATCTATTGGAATTGGAGAAGGTTCAGAAAAGGGCAACAAAAATGATTAGGGGTCTGGAACGGCTTCAATATGAGGAGAGATTAAGAAGATTGGCACTTTTCAGCTTGGAAAAGAGACAGCTAAGGGGAGATACTAGGGGTCACCAAATGAAATTAATAGGCAGCAGGTTTAAAACAAATAAAAGGAAGTATTTCTTCACACAACGCACAGTCAACCTGTGGAACTACTTGCCAGATGATGTTGTGAAGGGCAAGACTATAACAGGGTTCAATGAAGAACTAGATAAGTTCATGGAGGACAGGTCCATCAATGGCTATTAGCCAGGACGGGCAGGGATGGTGTCCCTAGCCCCTGTTTGCCAGAAGCTGGGAATGGGCGACAGGAGATGGATCACTTGATGATTCCCTGTTCTGTTCATTCCCTCTGGGGCACCTGGCATTGGCCACTGTCGGCAGACAGGATACTGGGCTAGATGGACCTTTAGTCTGATCCAGTAGGGCCGTTCTTATGTTCTCTCCTTGCTCTAGGAGGAATGGGGTCTGGTGGGTTAGAGCCAGGACTCCTAGGTTCTCTGCGAGGGGGGGGGGTGCTTGGAAGGCCTGCAGCCCCCCCACTTCCTCCTGTGCCCCCAGGCTATGGTGGGCTCAGCTTGTCCATCGAGGGCCCCAGCAAGGTGGACATAAACACGGAAGACCTGGAGGACGGGACCTGCCGCGTTACCTACTGCCCCACGGAGCCGGGCAACTACATCATCTCCATCAAATTTGCTGACCAGCATGTGCCAGGTGGGGGGCCCAGCGCGGAGCTGGGGGCCCGGGCTATGCCCCCGGGGGGCCTGTCCCTGCAGGGCACTCGGCCGGCATGGGGGGCCACGCTATCTTCCCCAGCGCTACGTGGTCAGAGCAACCCCTGGGGTGGGGAGTCCAGGGGCCGTTAGGCCATGTGGGGGGCGTGGGTGACCCCAGGAAGTGCTGTGGGGCCCTGTCTGTGGCCGCCCAGCCCTGCTGACACCCTCCCCCCCACAGGGAGCCCCTTCTCGGTGAAGGTGACAGGCGAGGGGCGGGTGAAGGAGAGCATCACCCGGCGACGCCGCGCCCCCCCTGTGGCCAACGTGGGCAGTGCCTGCGACCTCAGCCTCAAGATCCCAGGTGAGCTGGGGCAGGGGGCTTGGGGGCAGGAGGGGGCTTGTGTTTGGGGGCGAGGGCTCTGGGCGGCCGGCTGGGAGATCATGTGGTGGCTGGTGGGGGGCACTATGGGGCATCTGACCCCCTTCTCCCTCCAGAGATCAGCCTGGCGGACATGACGGCCCAGGTGACGGGCCCCTCAGGGCAGCGGCTGGCGGCCGAGGTGCTGGAGGCAGAGAACAGCACCTATTGCGTCCGGTTCGTGCCCGCCGAGACAGGAGTGCACTCAGTCAGCGTCAAGTACAAGGGGCAGCACGTTCCCGGCAGCCCCTTCCAGTTCACCGTCGGGCCGCTGGGAGAGGGCGGTGCCCACAAGGTGCGGGCGGGGGGCCCTGGCCTGGAGCGGGCCGAGGCCGGCGTGCCAGGTAAGCGGGTGCTGGAGGCTGTTGGGGGGTGAGGGAGGGAGGGACCTGCACAGCAGCCTGGGTAACAGCGTCTCTCCCCCCCCCCCCCAGCCGAGTTCAGCATCTGGACGCGGGAGGCGGGCGCCGGGGGTCTCTCCATCGCTGTCGAGGGGCCCAGCAAGGCCGAGATTGCCTTCGAGGACAGAAAAGACGGGTCCTGCGGCGTGGCCTACATCGTCCAGGAGCCCGGTACGGACAGGGGCCTACGGGGCGGCTGGGCCAGCCCTGATGTCGACCTAGGGGGCCAAGAACCCCCCCGTTGACTATGCGGGGGGGGCTGGCTGAGGACTGGCAGTGGGGCTGGGGCAGTGCTAACCCCCCTCTCCCCCCAGGTGGCTACGAGGTTGGCTGGGGGCCTAGGAATGGGGCTGGGGAGCTGGCAGGGGACAGACCGTGGGGCTGGGGGTCGGCTGGGGTGCGGGCCGTGGGACTGGGGGACTGGCAGGGGGCCTGGGAGTGGGGCTGGGGGCCAGCCATGGGGCGGCGCTAACACCCCTCTCCCCCAGGTGACTACGAGGTGTCGGTGAAATTCAACGAGGAGCACGTTCCCGAAAGCCCCTTCGTGGTGCCGGCGGCGGCCCCCTGCCATGACGCCCGGCGCCTGACTGTTACCAGCCTTCAGGTGAGGCCCCAGAGAAACCGCCGGGCCCCCGCCCTCCTGCTGCCGGCACGGGCCTGGGGCGGCTGCTGGGGAGTGAGACGTCCTGGGGTCCCGGCTGAGTCGCTCCTGCCGGGGGGCAGCCCCCCGGCCGCACCTCGATCCTCGACATCCACAGAGCTAGCAGGCCCCACGGCTCGCCCTGCACGATCCCCGGGGCAGGCCCCCTCGAGCTGGGAGGTGAATGGCTGGTTGGACCCGCCCCTGTGTGCTGAGTGTGTGCCCTTGTTAGGGGCGTGACCCACAGCACGCAGGGACGGGGGACTGCTGGCTGTTCCCGGGGGGAGGCTTGGCAGGTCTTGTCACCACAGGCTTGTCTGCCCCTGCCCCTGCCCCCACCCCCTCTGCCCCATGGCGCAGACGGGAATGTAGCTGGCTGTGCCCCCCCCTGCCCCACGGCCGTGTCCCCCTAGCATGACCAGCTCCAGAGCAGCCGTCAGCTCCTGTCCCGGGACGGAGACTCCAGCCACGCCAAAGGGCCACGTGTGTCACTCCCCGAATCCCAGTCTCCAGCTCGTCCTGCCCCCCCCGGGGCCCCCTGGCAGCTTGTCCTCTCAATACAGCAGGCCAGGCCTTTGATCTTCCCTGGTAAAACAGCCCCCCCACCTTCTTGGGGTACCCCAACCTCTCCCATGGGCGAGGGGCTTGCAGTGAGCTTCCGGTGACCGCAGCCCCTCGGGACAGAGCTTCCCCCCCCCCCCCCCCCCGACGTGCTGCCCACTCCCGTGTCTCCTCCCATGTAACGCCCCACACACACACCGTGAGGCGAGGGGGGGATGGGCTGTAGGGGGGCATGGGGAGGGAGCAGAGCCCCCAGCTGGGGCTGTAACCTGTCTGCCCCCCTCTGGCATCAGGAGGAAGCAGTGGGGCCCAGGGCTGGGGGGTAGCGCAGCCGCCGGGGGGAGGAGGGTGGGATCCTGTGCCGGCCCAGGACAGCAGGGTGCCCCCCAAACCGCCCCGGGGCGCCGCGGTTTTCTCTTGTGTCTCTTTTAAAGGCTCTTAACAGACCCCGACGACGCCCGGGTCAGGTACTGCTTAAAGAGAGAGAGCTGCCCCCATCCCACCCCACCCTGCCCCCCACCCTACACTGCCACCAGGCCCGTGCCGTGGGCTGCTGGGACCCATAGCCTGCGGCTGCCCCTCAGGCCCGGCCCGCCAGCCCGCGCTCCCAGCTCTCCCTCTTTAAGCAGCCAGGCTCAGGAAGGTAAGTGACGCAGCTGGGGTGAGGGACCCCCTGGTCTCCCCCCGGCCCCCCGCCCCACCCCCGGGCCCCGCTAACGCTCTGCTGTGCCTCCAGGAGTCAGGGCTCAAGGCCAACCAGCCGGCTTCCTTTGCAGTCAGCCTGAACGGCGCCAAGGGGGCGCTGGACGCCAAAGTGCACAGCCCCTCGGGCGCGCTGGAGGAATGTCACGTCACCGAGATCGACGAAGGTGAGGCCGCCCCACGGAGCGGGGCCTGGACCCCAGATGGGGTGGGCAGGGGGCAGAGAACCCAGGAGTCCTGGCTCCCAGCCCCCCCACCCCCTCCAACCCACTCACCCCCACTCCCCTCCTAGAGCCAGGAGAGAACCCAGGAGTCTGGGCTCCCAGCCCCCCTGCTCTAACCACCAGCCCCCACTCCCCTCCCAGAGCCAGGAGTGAACCCAGGAGTCCTGGCTCCCAGCCCCCCTGCTCTAACCACCAGCCCCCACTCCCCTCCCAGAGCCAGGAGAGAACCCAGGAGTCCGGGCTCCTAGCTCCACACCCTACCGCCTCAAATTGCTGGTCCCTCCCCATTGAGCAAGCTGCCACTCTTGCCCCAGGGCTGCTGGGGGGCAGGACCCCAATGCTGCCCCTCCTCTAATGCTGCCCCTACCCCCAGATAAATACGCCGTGCGCTTCATCCCGCGGAGAATGGCGTCTACTCCATCGATGTCAAGTTCAACAGCGCCCACATCCCCGGCAGCCCCTTCAAGATACGCGTCGGGGAGCCGGGCCAGGCGGGCGACCCAGGCCTGGTGTCTGCGTACGGCGCAGGCCTGGAGGGGGGCACCACCGGTAGGGGCTGCTGGTCGGGAGTGAGGGGCAATGGCGGATCTGGGGGCTGTGGGTCGGGAGTGAGGGGCGATGGTGGGGCCGGGGGCGGCGGCTCGGGAGTGAAGGGCGTCAGTGGGGCTGGGGGCGGGAGTGAGAGGCTCTGGCAGGGCCGGGAGCTGCGGGTTGGGAGTGAGGGGCGCCGGCAGGGTGGGAGTGAGGGGTGGGGCCAGGGGCGCCGGCGGGTCGGGAGTAAGGGGCACTGGTGGGGCTGGGGGCGCCAGGTCAGGAGTGAGGGGCGCCGGCATTGACACCCGTGACACTTGCAGGCAGCCCAGCGGAGTTCGTGGTGAACACGACCAATGCGGGCCCCGGGGCCCTGGCCGTGACCATTGACGGCCCCTCCAAGGTGCAGATGGACTGCCAGGAGTGCGCCGAGGGCTACAAAGTGACCTACACACCCATGGTGCCCGGCAGCTACCTGATCTCCATCAAGTACGGCGGCCCCTACCACATCGCCGGCAGCCCCTTCAAGGCCAAGATCACAGGTGTGGGCCCTGGGGGCGTGCCTGGGCCCTGGGGGCAGGCCTTTCGCAAGCCCCTCCCACGGGGGGGGTTCACTTCTCTCTGAGCAAAGGGCTCAGGCTCTCTGCACACTCAGGCAGCATTGGCTGTACTGGTGCCGGGGGCGGGGGATCCCCTCCACTGCCCCCATCACCCCGATTGTCCCCCCACAGGCTCCCGCCTGGTGAGCAGTCACAGCCTGCACGAGACGTCCTCTGTCTTCGTGGACTCGGCCGGGCGGGCGGAGGTGGCCGTGCTGCAGGGGGCGCCCCCCAAGTTCGCCTCGGACGCCAGCAAGGTGGTGGCCAAGGGTCTGGGCCTGAGCAAGGGCTTCGTGGGCCAGAAGAACTCCTTCACGGTGGACTGCAGTAAAGCAGGTGTGGGGGGCGGTGGGGGCCGGGCCAGGTCTCTGGGGCAGGGGTGGGAGGACGTGGGGTATGGCTGGGGGGGAGGGGGGGGCAGGAGGGCAGCTCCCCCCTCACCCACCTGGTGCTGCTGTTTTTGCCCCGGAGACACGGACAGGAACAGCTGGGCTGGGTGAAGGGGTCCGGGGGTGGCAGCAGTGGGACCTTGGGGTGGCCTCAGCTGTGCTATGGGGGGTGGATCTGGACCCCCCAGAACCAGCCCAGCTGCAGGGCCTGTGTAGCTAACTCTGTGTGGCTCAGGGGCGTGGGGTTCTGAGGGGGCACTGGGGCTGGGAGAGGGTGGAGTTGGGGGGCTGAGGGGATTAGGTGGGGGCAGGGGCCCAGGCTGTACCTGGCTGCCCCTGACCCCCGGTCCCCCCCCTCCCCCCCAGGGAACAACATGCTGTTGGTGGGCGTGCATGGCCCGCGCACGCCGTGCGAGGAGATCGTGGTGAAGCACCTGGGAAACCGGCTCTACAGCGTCTCCTACCTGCTGAAGGAAAAGGGCGACTACGTCCTGGTGGTGAAATGGGGCGACCAGCACGTGCCCAACAGCCCCTTCCACGTCTCTGTGCCGTAGCCCCCACCCGGATGCCTGGGTCCGCTGGGCCCCCGCTGCCTGCTGGCCTCGCCCCCCCTCACCCCCCGCGCCCAGGCAGCCATGGGGCCCCACGGCCGCTGGGGCTGGGCCATTCCTCGGGGTCTCGGGCGGCCGTCGCCTCCGCAGCTTCGCCCATTTAACCAGCCCCCCCCCCCCAAAAAAAAAAAACTCCTAGTTTATTAATTTTTGGTTAATTTTGTTGTGCACGCCAGCCACCCCTCCCCCTCCAGGGATGGGAATAAACTCTTCTGCTTCAGCTGCCGTCTGTCCGTCCGTCTGTCCAGGGGGCGCAGATCCCTTCTGTCTCCCCCGTCCAGTGGCAAGGAGTCCCCCAGGCCCCTGGCGTCCTGCTCCGCCATAGGCGGGTTCCCTGGGGCCCCCCGTGGGTACCGAGCTCGGCACCGGCCTGGCCCAACCGCCGGCTCTGCGCCGCCTCCCGGCCCCTCCCTGGCTCCCGGCTGCTGGCACGGAGCGGCTGCCACCCCCACCCAGAGGAAACCACAAGCCAGGGCTCGGAGCGCGCGGGGCTGCCAGCGGCAGGCGGCCCGACGGGGCGGGGCCCACAGATGAGGGGCACACCAGAGACTGGGGGCAGCCCTGCCCCCCGAGCTGGCGCCAACCCCCCAGGCTCAGAGCTGCTGCCTGGGCAGGGCAGCATGTCCCAGCAGCGCCTGGCACGCGAGGCTGGCAGCCACTCGCCGGCCCACTTCCTCTGCAGCCCGGGGTGGGGCAGAGCGAGGCTGGGCCCGCCCCAGGAATCTAGTTATCCCTGCCCCCCAGCCCTGCCAGTGCCCCACACTCCCCACGTGCAGCCCCTGCTGGCCCGGCCCTGGGGTCCCCCCCCCGGCCCTGCCAGTGCCCCACACTCCCCATGTGCAGCCCCTGCTGGCCCGGCCCTGGGTCCCCCCCCCGGCCCTGCCAGTGCCCCACACTCCCAATGTGCAGCCCCTGCTGGCCCGGCCCTGGGGTCCCCCCCCCGGCCCTGCCAGTGCCCCACACTCCCCATGTGCAGCCCCTGCTGGCCCGGCCCTGGGGTCCCCCCCAGCCCTGCCAGTGCCCCTCACTCCCCACCCACAGCCCCTGCTGGCCCGGCCCTGGTGTCCCCCCCGCCCTGCCAATGCCCCACACTCCCCACCCACAGCCCCTGCTGGCCTGGCCCTGCCCCCCCCGCAGCCCTGCCAGTGCCCCTCACTCCCCACCCACAGCCCCTGCTGGCCCGGCCCTGGGGTCCCCCCCCCGGCCCTGCCAATGCCCCTCACTCCCGACCCGCAGCCCCTGCTAGCCCAGCCCTGCCCCCCCGCAGCCCTGCCAATGCCCCACACTCCCCACGTGCAGCCCCTGCTGCGTGTTTCCAGCTCTCGGAAGCAGCAGCCCCTCTCTGACCCTGGGGAGGTTGGCTGGGCTCAGCCACCTTTGGCTTCCTTCCCACATCTCCAGGCTCTGGATTTCGCTGCCCTATAATTAGGGCTCCTTGTGGTTGACGCTGCAGGGCCGGGCTGGGCTGGGCTGGGCTGGCTGCCAGCGGGGCCTGGTGATGGATGGGAGCCTGGGCCTCTGCTCCCTTCCTCCCCTGCTGCAAAGGCCTCGGGTGTTGCCTTGTTTGGGCATCGATCCTGGGCTAGGGACACCCCCCACAGCGTGAGCCACTCCCAGCATGGACCCCCCTCCCCTCTTCTTGGTGCTATTACATGCTCTTGGTGCCCCTCACTCCCGACCCACAGCCCCCTGCCAGCCCACCCTGCCGGTGCCCCTCACTCCCGACCCACAGCCCCCTGCCAGCCCAGCCCTGCCCCCCACCACCCCTGCCAGTGCCCCTCACTCCCGACCCACAGCCCCCTGCCAGCCCAGCCCTGCCCCCACCATCCTTGCTGGTGCCCCTCACTCCCGACCCACAGCCCCTGCCAGCCCACCCTCCCAGCGCCCCTCACTCCCAACCCACAGCCCTGCCAGCCCAGCCCTGCCCCCCACCAACCCTGCCGGTGCCCCTCACTCCCGACCCGCAGCCCCCTGCCAGCCCAGCCCTGCCCCCCAGCCCCGCCGGTGCCCCTCACTCCCGACCCACAGCCCCCTGCCAGCCCACCCTGCCGGTGCCCCTCACTCCCGACCCACAGCCCCCTGCCAGCCCAGCCCTGCCCCCCACCATCCCTGCTGGTGCCCCTCACTCCCGACCCACAGCCCCTGCCAGCCCAGCCCTGCCCCCCACCATCCCTGCCAGTGCCCCTCACTCCCGACCCGCAGCCCCGAGGGCTGCTGCAGCTTTGTCCCTGGTGCAGCAGAGACACCTGCTGGCGCAGCCAGGGATTGCACCGGTGGCAAGGGGTCACGCCATGGGCAGAACCCGCCCGGCTGTGGGCCAGGGGCTGTATTATAACCGCCCCCCCCCCCCCCCCGTGGCTGCCTGGCCTGCTGGGCCCCTCTGTGCCATCCTTGCCCCCCTGAGATCTGCAGGGGGCTCAGTGGGGCACATGCCCCCTGCCGCGTGGGGACAATGCACCCAGCTGACCTATGAAGCTCGGGGGGGACCAGCCAGGCACACGGAGTTGGGGGGTCATTGTGCTGCTGAGCTGGGCGGTTGTTGCCAGCCTGGGCCCAGGAGGTTTGTCATATTTCTCCCCCTGCCCCCCACACACCCTGTGTTCCCGCCTCTCCCCACCACACACACAGACCCTGTGTTCCCCTCCCCACCCCCCACCCTGTGTTTCCCCTGCCCCCCCACCCCATGTTCCCCCCTCCTCATGTCCCTCCCCCTGCCCCCCTGTGACGGTGCTGCCCGTGGGAGCCAGATGAGGTCACTCAATCAGGGTGAACTGCAAACAGAACGGGGAAGACCAACCCCAGAGGCTGGTGGATCTTCCAAACTTAGATTTACCAATCAGCCTAAAACAGCCTCTGTAGGACCTCACTGGTTACTCAGACGTCCAAACAACGCAGTTCCCTTCAAGTGCCCGGCCTCCGTCCAGACACACACGTCAGATATGATGATGATTATTGAAAATCTGATCTCATCATATAAAAGAAAAGGTTCTTCCAATCCCAAAGGATCAGCCACACACCCAGGTTCAATTACAACTTAGATCTTACCCAAATCTACACTATAGTCAATTCTTATTAACTAAACTAACATTGATTAGAAAAGAAAAGCGAGAGAGAGTTGGTTCAAAGATCAATATACAGACAGACTTGAATTCAAATCTTGAGGTTCAGACACAGCAGAGATGAGCTTGTAGTTGCCAAAAGTCCTTTTAGAAACAGTCCAGAGGTTACAGGCCAATGTCCATATGTTGTACTTAAAGTACTGCACAAGATCTTTTCAGGGGGAATAAGACAAAACGCCACATTTATTAGTAATACATGTATTCATTAACACTGTATTATATGCATATAATATATTACACTTACACTCACACACACACACAAACACACTCCGTCTTGTTGTTACCAATTTTGTTGTTACCAATTAGTTGCTCCCCTTAACTTCACTGGCCAGGTGAGTTAGATGGGGGAGGGGGTGGAGCCGGGCTTCTGCCGATCCGGATCGATGCTCCCATGTTGACAAGACGAGACCCGGGGTCCTCTGCAAGACACCTCACTTTTATAGCAGCTTTCCTCTTATGCAAATCTGTACCAGATTCAAACTCTGTGTCTGTGTCCATTGGTCCTTTGTGCTGCTTTCTTTTGAGTGTTGTCCCAATGCTGCAAAGAGGGTGTTTCCAAAAAGAAGGTGCTTGCTTCTAACCCCCCGAGGGCCGTCCTTCGGTATGTCTGCTTGTCTTTAATGAGCCCACATGACACGTTTTATTGTCCTTGGGTCTGGCTCCCAGCCCCTCTCCAACAGTTGAGGCTGTCTGGAGGTGCTGCCTTCCATGCCTTGCTCATCCACACCTCATTCATTCAACAGGGCAATTGATTAAGGGGGGGGGGGGAGAGCTCTTGTTCTACTGCTAGCAAAAAGAAATTTTTTTTCTATCTTATTCTATCCTTAGGGGCTATAATATTATACCAAGGGCAATGCAAAGTTTCTAAATGAGGCTTTGAAACAAAGTCCCATGAAAACAGAGGTCACACTTGGTTATATGTGTGACCCATCACAAGGTTATATGAAGAGGCACAATTGTAAAGTCATATGAAAATTATCAGAGATTGATCTACACATATGCAGGATGACTCCAGTCAGTGACTGGGGAATCTCAATCCTTGTGTCTTAAGGTTTCCCCGCTCTTGGAACCCAAAGCAGATCTGAGATGCAGCAGGATCGTGTCCCAGGGTTCTTATACATTTCCAGCAGCTTTTCGGCCTGAGAAAACAATCGGCCTAACTCTCCTTCTCCCAAACATCCTGGCAATTAGCCCAGGGTCATTTATCCTAGGGTTACCATTCGTCCGGATTTACCCGGACATGTCCTCCTTTTTGTGTTAAAATAGCGTCCGGGGGAATTTGTAAATCACTCACAATGTCCGGGATTTCCCCCCCTCCCCGGCAGAGCAGAGCGAGCGGCTGGGAGGGCTGCAGGAAAGTCCCGGGCTGGATTCCGGAGCAGCTGTAGAGGAGCCGGATCCGCCCTGCATTCTGAGCCGGCAGCTCTCCCCTGCAGCCCGGTCCGGCAGCACTGTGCAGGGCCAGGGACCGGGTTTTGTTGTGCTGGGGAGCGCAGCCACGTGTCCGGCTCGGCTCGCACAGAGCCCAACACCCTGTTCTGAGCAGCAGGTAAGGGAGCCAGGGGCAGGAGAAGGGGCAAGGAGGTTCTGGAGGGGGCAGTCAAGAAACGGGGGGGGGGGTCGGGAGTTCAGGGGGGGGCTTTTTTGGGGGGAGTGGAGAAAGTTTTGGGCAGTCAGGGTACAGGTAGGGGGTAGGGTCCTGGGGGGCAGTTGGGGGGGGTCCCAGGAGGGGGCAGTTAGGGGACAAGGAACAGGGAGTCTTAGGTAGGGGGGTGGGGTTCTGGAGGGCAGTTAGGAGCAGGGGTCCCAGGAGGGGGGCAGTCAGGGGACAGGGAGCGGGGGGGTGGGGGGCTGGGAGTTCTGGGGGGGCTGTCAGGGGGCAGGAGTGGGGAGAGGGATCGGAGCAGTCAAGGGACAGGGAGCAGAGGGGTTTAGATGGGTTGGGAGTTCTGGGGGGGGCTGTCTGGGGGTGGGGGGGTGGATAAGGGTTGGGGCAGTCAGGGGACAAGAGGCAGGGAGGCTTAGATAGGGGGTGGAGTCCTGGGGGGCAGTTAGGGGCAGGGGTCCCAGGAGGGGGCAGTCAGGGGACAAGGAACGGGGGGAGGGTTGGGAGTTCTGGGGGGGTGGGAAGTGGGAGGGGCAGGGGGGGGCTAGGGCGGGGCTCCTCCCGTCCTCTTTTTTGCTTGCTGAAATATGGTAACCCTATTTATCCATTACACAGTTCAGATCCAGGTTAGCCCAACCTTCAAAGAGACATAGAGACAATAACACTATTTCCCTCAAGTGTCTTCCTACACGTTAATATTCCTTTTTGATCTTTGAATCAAAGTTATAGCAATAGACAAGACTTGTTTGCTCCCATCACAAGACCTGAGCAAACGTCTACCCTTGAGATCGCTAACAATGCTGGCTGCATTTCAAAGCTCTGTTCACTTACAGATCTTCCTAACCCGTCCTTAAGGTTCACCCATGAGCCAGGTCAGTCTGGGAGGTAATGAACTCTTTCTGGCCCTGTCACCTTCCAATGAAATATTATATTACACTCATAACGTCACATCCCCACACACCCCGTGTCCCTCCCCCCTGCCCCCCCACACCCGTGTTCCCCTCTTCCCGCGTCCCTCCCCCTGCCCCCCATATCCCGTGTTCCCCTCTCCCCGCATCCCTCCCCTGCCCCCCCACACCCCGTGTTCCCCTCTCCCCGCGTCCCTCCCCCTGCCCCCCCACACCCGTGTTCCCCTCTCCCCGCGTCCCTCCCCCTGCCCCCCCATACCCGTGTTCCCCTCTCCCCGCGTCCCTCCCCCTGCCCCCCCACACCCGTGTTCCCCTCTCCCCGCGTCCCTCCCCCTGCCCCCCATACCCCGTGTTCCCCTCTCCCCGCGTCCCTCCCCTGCCCCCCCACACCCCGTGTTCCCCTCTCCCCGCGTCCCTCCCCCTGCCCCCCCACACCCGTGTTCCCCTCTCCCCGCGTCCCTCCCCCTGCCCCCCATACCCCGTGTTCCCCTCTCCCCGCGTCCCTCCCCCTGCCCCCCCACACCCGTGTTCCCCTCTCCCCGCGTCCCTCCCCCTGCCCCCCCACACCCGTGTTCCCCTCTCCCCGCGTCCCTCCCCTGCCCCCCCACACCCGTGTTCCCCTCTCCCCGCGTCCCTCCCCTGCCCCCCACACACCCGTGTTCCCCTCTCCCCGCGTCCCTCCCCCTGCCCCCCCACACCCGTGTTCCCCTCTCCCCGCGTCCCTCCCCTGCCCCCCCACACCCGTGTTCCCCTCTCCCCGCGTTCCTCCCCCTGCCCTCATACCCCGTGTTCCCCCCTGCCCCACACATACCCCGTGTTCCTCCCCTCGCCCCACACACAATGTGTTCCCCCCACCCTGTGTCCTTCCCCCTGCCCCCCACACACCCCGTGTTACCCCCTGCCCCATGTCCCTCCCCCTGCCCCACACACACCCCGTGTTCCCCCCTCCCATGTACCTCCCCCCGCCCCACACCCTCCCTGTGTCCCCCTGCCCCTCCCCCACCCCGTGTCTCCTCCCCCCACCCCACACACACACCGTGTTCCCCCCTCCCCGCGTCCCTCCCCCTGCCCCCCCAAACCCCGTGTTCCCCCCTGCCCCACACATACCCCGTGTTCCTCCCCTCGCCCCACACACACTGTGTTTCCCCCACCCCGTGTCCTTCCCCCTGCCCCCCACACACCCCGTGTTACCCCTGCCCCATGTCCCTCCCCCTGCCCCCCCACACCCCGTGTTTCCCCCGCCCCACACACACTGTGTTCCCCCCACCCTGTGTCCTTCCCCCTGCCCCCCACACACCCCGTGTTACCCCTGCCCCATGTCCCTCCCCCTGCCCCACACACACCCCATGTTCCCCCCTCCCGTGTACCTCCCCCCGCCCCACACACCCCGTGTTCCCCCCTCCCCTCTGCCCCACACACCCCGTGTTAGCCCCGCCCCATGCCCCTCCCCCTGCCCCCCCACACACCATGTTTCCCCCCACCCCATGTCCCTCCCCTTGCCCCACACCCACCCCGTGTCCCCCTGCCCCTCTCCCACCCCGTCTCCTCCCCCCACCCCACACACACACACCGTGTTCCCCCCTCCCTGTGTCCCTCCCCCTGCCCCACACACACCCAATGTCCCCCCTCACCCCAGCCCCCCTCACACTCCATGTCCCCCCCTGCCCCTTGTCACAAAGTGGG
Organism: Chrysemys picta bellii; assembly: GCF_011386835.1. Lineage (NCBI taxonomy): Eukaryota > Metazoa > Chordata > Testudines > Emydidae > Chrysemys > Chrysemys picta. The sequence continues at coordinate 26,754,958 of NC_088807.1, forward strand.
GGATTTTCTTTTTTTTTTCCAATGGTTTGCATGCCGAGGGGGTGAGACTCAGTGTCCCTGGTTTAACGAGGGGAGGGGAGAGGGAGTTCGTTGGGACAGACCCGGAGAAGGAACTTGGGACCCCGGCCGACGGCCTGGAGAACGGAGACCCCAGCGACTGGTGACCCGGAGTCGCAGCCGGCTCTGGCCAGTGGGGGGACAATGGGCTGCGGGGAGAGGACCCCGGTGACCGGACCAGCCGGTTCCAGCCCGAGGGGCCAGAGGACAGAAGAGGGGAGAGGGGCCCAGGCGACCCTGTTTCCCTGGCTTGGGGCCGGTGGCATCCGATGCCCAGCTGGGGAGCAGGGGGGTCGGGGCTGGAGAGGGGGGGCTGGGGGTGGCCACACCCAGTTCCTGGGCTCTTCACCCCACGGGTGCGGGTGGCCGACGCCCCCACAGTGGTCGGGCAAGTCCCGCTGGGCGCTTGGCAGCCGCTGCGTTGGGAACCAGGCTGCCCTGGCCGTAGGGTACCGTGTCCTGCCCCCCACCCAACTGGCACGGCCCAGCCCCCGCGGTGGGGCAGTAACGATCGGGTGACCCCGAGTCGCAGGAGGGGCCCAGGCAGAGCGGGGGGCTGGTATGAGTGGCAGCCCCCCCCATGGATACTCAGCCCCACTGGGAGTGCGTGAAAGTCTCCGGGGGGCTCGGCCGGGGACCCCCTGGGCAGCACCTGGGGCAGGGGCCAGTGGGGCAGAGACGGGGCCCAAGCGGAGGGGGGTGGAGGGGGCTTGAGGACCCACCGGGTAGTCCTGGGGCGGGGGTTGCTAATAGGCAAATATTCATATATGCAAATAAATTGCAAATAAGCCAACTGTTAATCGGGCTGCATTAATTATACATGCAAATGAGGCGAAGCCAGGCAGTGGCACTAGCAGTTTAAAAAGTGTAGTTGCCACTATGCAAATGAGGCCGATTAACTACATGCAAATTAGCTGCAGTGATACAGTTTGGCGGGACACTTGCTGCAAATATGCAAATTCCAGGGCGCTCTGCAAACCAGCTCAGCAATGCAACCAAATATGCATATTACTTAGATATGCAAATTAGAAGCGCTATACAATTATATGCAAATTAGATATATGCAAATGAAATATGCGCGTCAGTGACAATTGTACATATTGCCTGTCTGTCACGTGGCACCACCACTCTGTTCAATCAGCGTGGAGATATTTACATATCAGGGAGGTGGGCGGGGCGTATAGGACGGGCCAGAGGGACCTCGATGGACACGCCTCGTCCTCAATACGCATGCTCAGCAACCGTAGGCCCGCCTGCTAGGTCTCTAAAATGGCGGCGGCGTGGGAACAGTGCGCGTGCGCGCCGACACGCGCGGGGAGGGCTGGTGTCCGCGATGCGCATGCGCCTCCCTCTCTACGCCGGAAGCCACGGCTAGAGCGGAGCCGCGGGCTGCGGAAGAAGGCGCATGCGCTGGAGGGCGAGCGCCCGCTGCCATTGGCCGGCGCCGCCGCTCTACGCCGGAAGCGGGGCTAGAGCGGCGGTCGGGGCCGGGGTACAAAAACTGCGCGCAGGCGCAACTCCCCTCTCTTTGCCGCACGGCGAGGTGAGCGCGCGGTCGGGCCGGGAGCTGCGGGAGGGACCCGCGGGTGGGACCCACGTTCCCTCCCCGGCCCGGCCCCTCCCTCTCAGGTGTCTCCCCCCCCGGGTCCTCGCGGCCCCTCCCCCCCGGCCCCTCCCCCAACCCCGGGTCGCCCCCGGACTCCCCCCCCCCCCACAGGGCGCGCCCCCCCTCGGTCCCGACTCGCCCCCCCCCCCCCGCGGGCTCTGATCCGGTCTCTGCCTCTCTCTAGACCCTGCCCCGGAGCCGCCATGGGCCGCCGCCCCGCGCGCTGGTGAGTGACCGGGGGGGAGGGGCGGGGGGGGACACGGGGGGGGCTGTTCGGGGGGGTCTGGCCCCGTCTCACCGCCCTGTCTCCCCCCAGCTACCGGTACTGCAAGAACAAGCCCTACCCCAAGTCCCGCTTCTGCAGGGGCGTCCCCGGTGAGTCTCGCCCGTGGGGGGCTGGGGCCGGGCTTGTGGGGGGCCCAGGGGCTGGGGCGGGATATGGGGGGGCTGGGGCGGGATATGGGGGGGCTGGGGCGGGGCCCAGGGGCGGGGAGGGGCTTGTGGGGCGCCCATGGGGCGGGATATGGGGGGGCTTGTGGGGGGCCCAGGGGCTGGGGCGGGATATGGGGGGGCTTGTGGGGGGCCCAGGGGCTGGGGCGGGATATGGGGGGGCTTGTGGGGGGCCCAGGGGCTGGGGCGGGATATGGGGGGGCTTGTGGGGGGCCCAGGGGCTGGGGCGGGATATGGGGGGGCTGGGGCGGGGCCCAGGGGCGGGGCGGGGCTTGTGGGGCGCCCATGGGGCGGGATATGGGGGGGCTTGTGGGGGGCCTACAGGAAATTGTCGTTCTAGCTGTACAGACCTGGGGGGCTTTGCAGGGTCCCTACTGCGGGTTGGGGAGTCTCTGCCAGCTTGGACACCCCTCTCCCTGCTCCCCGGGGAAGGGGCCACGCCTGGTCCAGGCAGAGCCGGGGGTGAGACCCCAGGGTCTGCTCTGGCTCACAGGGGCCCCCCTCCCCCTCTCCTCACCCCCCAGATGCCAAGATCCGCATCTTCGACCTGGGCCGGAAGAAGGCCAAGGTGGATGAGTTCCCCCTGTGCGGCCACATGGTGTCCGATGAATATGAGCAGCTCTCCTCCGAAGGTGAGGGGGGCTGGGGCCTTCTTTGGGAGGTGGGGGCTTGTTCGGGGCGGTGCTTGCCTGGGAGGGTGGGTAGGGTCAATAAACCTGCCAGGAAGATCCCAGCAAGGGGCTGCTGGTTGGGGGGGCCCCTTGTTCCTGAGCTCACTCTGTTCTCCCCCTACCCCCCCCCCCCCCCAAGCGCTGGAGGCCGCCCGGATCTGTGCCAACAAGTACATGGTGAAGAGCTGTGGGAAGGACGGCTTCCACATCCGCGTGCGCCTGCACCCCTTTCACGTCATCCGCATCAACAAGATGTTGTCCTGTGCCGGCGCTGACAGGTGGGGGATCCCGGGGGGTAGGGGGGACCCCGCAGCCAGTTAAGCCGACCGGCCCGCCTGCTGTGGGGACCCGGTGTGCAATGGCTGCGCACAGCACCCCCCCTGGTTGTGTACGTGCTCCGTGCCCCGTACGGAGCGCCCTAAGGGACCGCGGGGACATGGACATGTTGCGTTTTGGGGGGCAGTGGATGTGGGCGGTGACTCCCTAAGGGGCTGCGGGGACATGGGCGGTGGGGGGGGGGCAATGCCCTAAGGGGACATGGGTGTTTGGGGCAGGGAGTGATGCCTTGTGGGCACAGGGGGGGTTTGGCGGAAGGCGGGGGAGGTGGGGGGCATTGGGAGTGGTGGGGGCAATGCCCTCCATGGCCCCTGCTGGCTCATGCCCCGTGGATCCTGGCAGGCTGCAGACGGGGATGCGTGGCGCCTTCGGCAAGCCCCAGGGCACCGTGGCTCGGGTGCACATCGGCCAGGTCATCATGTCCATCCGCACCAAGGCCCAGAACAAGGAGCACGTGGTGGAGGCCCTGCGCAGGGCCAAGTTCAAGTTCCCCGGGCGCCAGAAGGTAACGGGGGCTCTCCCCCAATCATGGTGGGGCTGTCTGGGGCAGGGACTGGCTGGCTTGGGGAGGCAGGAATGGGGCCTGGGGCCGTTCCCCTCTACTGGGCGCTGGCTCAGATCTGGCCCCAGGGCAGGGACTGGCTGGTTTGGGGGTGATGAGGTGGCAATGGGGCCTGGGGCCTGTCCCTCTTGGGGGGGGCCCTGCAGCCAGTTAAGCCGACCGGCCTGCCTGCTGTGGGGGCCCGGTGTGCAATGGCTGCGCACAGCACCCCCCCTGGTTGTGTACGTGCTCCGTGCCCTGTATGGAGCGCCTTAAGGGACCGCGGGGACATGGGCATCAGAAGTGTGTGGGGGGGTGACACTCTAAGGGAAGGCGGGGACACAGCTGGTGTCTGGGGGAGATCTCCTGTATAGCTGGCACCCCCTTAACCGTTGTCCCCGCCCCCCCCCAGATCCACATCTCCAAGAAATGGGGTTTCACCAAGTTCAACGCGGATGAGTTCGAGGACATGGTGGCTGAGAAGCGGCTGCTGCCAGATGGCTGTGGCGTAAAATACATCCCCAGCCGGGGGCCCCTGGACAAGTGGCGGGCCCTGCATGCCGCCTGAGCCCCCTGGCTGCCCCCCATCCCGGGGGCCCCGCAACAGGAATAAAAGCATTGGCCTCTAATGCCCGTCTGTGTGTGCTGTGGGGCAGAGCTGGAGGGGTGGGGAATCCTAGAGCCACAGCCCCCCACTTCCCTGGGGGGCAGCATGGGGCAGGATGCCCTGCTGGTGTGGGGGGCAGGGCCTGGAGTAACTGAACTCCGGTGCTGCGGCTTCGGGGCTGATGTGGGACAGCTTGGGCCCCCGCTGATGGGGATGGAGGCAGGTCCTGGCCCTGTGGGCTGCTCACAGCTCCCGCGGTGTCCGGCTGGCCAGACGCAGGTTCACCTCCACGGGGTAATGGTCGCTGACCTGCAGGGCCTGGGGTGGGGGGGTTAAATTGCTGGGGTGGGTCAAGGGGTGTGCACCCCACTGCCCTCCCCAAGCTGGAAGAGAACCCAGGAGCCTTTGTTCTCAGCCCCCCTCCCAGGAGTCCTGGGCCTACCCACTTCTCTCGGGTCTGGATGCTATCTGAGGGAGTGACACACCTCCTTCCCCCCCCACCCCCGGCCGGGGGGCCCCCATCTCTGCTCCCTTCCTCCCCCCTTGTCGGGCCCGGGGGCAGTGGGGGGGTCATTCCCAGATGCCAGGGTCCTCTCACCTCCTCCTCCGACAGCCCCAGGCTCCTGGCAAAGTTATAGGCTTTGGCTGAGCCGGGCACCACAGCTCTGAGCAGCTCGTCCCCCTGGACCACGATCCTGGGGGGCAGAGAGGGGGTGAGGGGGGAGCTGTCCCTTAACCTGCCCCTTCCCTCTAGCTCTCTCTAGCCCCCCTCACTGTCAGAGCAACCCCAAGGCTGCGGGTGCAGTGGGGAGAGAGGCAGCCTCCCCCCCCACTCCTTTCCCCCAGGGTTAACCGATAACCTCTGCCGGGGCTCTCTGCTCCCCCAGTACTCCCTGCCATGCACAGACCCCCACCTACTCCCCCCGGGCTGCCCCAGTACCTGTCGTAGGCACAGTGGGTCTGGGTTCGCACGGTGGTGTTGACGCTGTCCCCGATCAGCCAGTGGAAGCGGGGATCCCAGCGCAGCTGGATGGACCCCCAGGCACTGGGGGGGACATAGACCCCCCCTGCATTTAAGTCCCCCAGCACCATCACGTTCTGGTGAGGACAGAGAACAAGATGAGTGCCCGGTCACCTGGGTCCTGTTCCCCCTTCACCCCCACCCCCAGGGCCTGGGAACTGTCCCAGATGCCTGGGGCCCCATCCCCATTCTCTCTCCTTCCCTCCTGGTCACCTGGGTCCTGTTCCCCCTTCACCCCCACCTGCCAGGGCCTGGGGCCCCATTCTCTCTCCTGGTCACCTGGGTCCTGTTCCCCTTCACCCCCACCCCATCCCCCAGGGCCTGGGAGCTGCAAGGGAACTGTCCCGGACACCTGGGTCCCATTCTCTCTGTCCTGGCCGCCTGGGTCCCATTGTTCCCCTGTACCTGGGTTCCCCAGCGCTGGCTCAGTTCCTGGCAGACCCGGTGGAGCTGAGCGATCTCGTGGGGTGCGTGCCGGGGGCTGGCATGATGCGAGAGCAGCACAAAGTCCTTGATGGCTTGGGGGAAGGGGGGGAGAGCTGTTAGTGGGGGGTACCTGATTCCCTCCCTCAGTGTTGCTGCTGGTGCTACCCCAGCCAGGGGGCCGCTGTCCCCAGGCACAGCACGGGGGATGGGGGGGCACAGGGGGCATCCCAAAGCTGGAGAGGGAAATGGGGAGTGGGGGAGGAAGAGGGGGAGGGTGTCAGGGTGAGAGGGGACCCACCTGTGCTGGGCGCATGGAAGCGGGCGGCAAAGGGTCCTCGGGCAAAGTCTCCAGCCTCCCCAAACTGGCACCAGTCCGTGACCGTCACCAGGTCCGCCCTGCAGGAGAGCACAACGGGGTCAGGGTGGCCCCAGGGTGGGGAACAAGGCATGGGGCTTTCCCCCTAGGGGGCACTGGCAGGGATCTGGCCCCACCGTGGGGGCACAGGGGCTTGCCGGGGGTGGGGAGTTACCGATACACGAAGACGATCTGCTCTTTGTAGGTCCCGCGGCCGAGTCTCCGGCTGCCCAGCTGGGCGTAGCTGTGGGATGGGTCGTACCTGCCCCGGGGAGAGAGTGGGGAACATCAGCGTGCTCACGCTGCCCTCTCGGCCGGGAGGGGACGTGGGAGTCCTGGGTTCCAGGCCCCCTCCCCTCCCAGCACTGGGGCGGGAACCCAGGTGTCCTGAGCGGCCCAGTACCTGTTCAGCTCCCGCAGCAGGGCCTGCACCGCCTCCCCCTTCACGTCTCGCACCTCCTGCACTGCAGCAATGTCACAGCGCACCAGGATCTGCAAGGAGATGCCCGCTCAGTGGGGGGAGCTGGGCGCTGTCCTGGCTCCCCGTCCCCCCCATCTCCCTGAGCTGGTACCTGCACCAGTGCGCCCATCACCCGGACGTCACCCGACTTGGCCTCCCCGAAGCCGTGCGTATTGAAGGCGCAGATCTTGAAGCCGGCGCCGGCCAGGCGTAGCCCGAGCAGCAGCAGGGCCAGGGGGTGCATGGTGGGGCCCCGGGGAGCAGCAGCCAGGCAGGGACGAGGCCTGGGGGGTCTGTGTCCAGGCTGGGGCGGCCCTGCCCGCGGCTGCTCGCTGGCTGCTGAGTCACCAGCTGGGGCACGGGGCCCTTTGTCCCGCTGAGCCCAGCACGTGCAGGGGAGAGAATCGCCTGGGCTGGGCCTGCGGCCCCCGGGCTGGGCCCCACGTAGAACCCAGGAGTCCTGGCTCCTGACCCCCCCCCACTGCTTGCTGCTATAACCTATCACACCCCCCTCCCCTCCCAGAGCCTGGGAGAGAACCCAGGGGTCCTGGCTCCCAGCCCTGCACCCTCCCTTAGCCTGGGAGGGAGGTGGACCCGGGCTGCCCCCCAGGTGGTTTGTGGGGCGAGGGGAGGACCCGGTGCCAGCTGTCTGGGCTGGGGTTCTCCAGCCCTCTCTGGCCTGGCCCCAGCGGGCCCCCATTGGCCCTGGGTCTCGCTAGCTGCCCATTACAAGGCGCCCCCATCAACCCTGGCCAGCCGTACTTGCATTCGGCTCCCTGCCCCCCCAGGACCCCGGCCTTGGGGTGGTGCCGACAGGACAAACCCGGAGGGGCGAGTGGGGAACGGGGGTTTTGCTCGTTCTGCCCTGAGGGTGAAAGTGACAGGAAACCTGCAGGCCAGGCAGGCCCCAAAGGGTTAAACTAGGCACCAGCTAGTGGGGGGGATCCCCTGTATACCTGGCCCCCGCCCCACTCCAGAGGTGGCTGCATCTCAGCCCGCGTGAGGGCTCCACGGATGCCTGGGGGTTCTGGGTGCGCTCGTCGCTCACCTGGAGCTTGTGTTAATGGACGCTGGCAGCCATCCTCTCACAGCTGGCTCGCGCCCCCCCCCCCCCCCCCAGCTTGGCCTGGCCTCAGGCTGGCAGCCCCGTCGCTGTGCTCTGGGTGTGGGCAGCACCTGGCACTGCTGGGGCCTGACACGATGCACCCGAATACCCATTGCCGCAGTGGGTGCGGTGACGCCTGGCACTGAGCACAGCAATCCCCAGGCTGACACCAAAGCAGGTGCGCGGCGGGGCCGGGCGCCCAGCTCACAGCGGGGTTAGCGCTGGCAGAGACGTAGAGTGGGGGGGATAGGCCAGTAGGAGTGAGTCAAAAGGCTGGGTCTGATCAATGAGGAAAAGCGGTGACATGGGGCGAGGACCTAGGCTAGAGACCGTACGGCCATGTGTAGGGGGCAGATGGGGGGCAGGCTAGAGGCCGTACGGCCATGCGTGGGGGGCAGACGGGGGGCCTGATAGAGGCTGTACGGCCATGCGTGGGGGGGCAGATGGGGGGTAGGGAATGTGTTGTACATCCCTTCGCGTAACATAAGCGCCAGGCTCAGCCAATGGCATTAACAGGCAGGATATTTCAAACAAACTGGCGGGTGGATTTCTTCCCCCGCCACACAGTTAACCTGTGGAACTCACTGCTGCTACATGTTGTGGAGGCCAGAAGTGTAACAGGTTCAGTAAGTCCCTGGCAGCTGTGAGCTGGGTGGGGCCAGGACCAGCCCCCTTCTTGGGGTGTCCTTGAGCCGGGGGCCGGAGCATCTATTGTGTGCCCTGCTCTGGAGCTGGCAGGAGTCAGGCCGGGTCTGGACGGAGCCCATCACCAGGGTGTCTGGGCAGGAAGTGAGCGCCTGGGGGGTGTCAGTGTGCAAGGGAGGAGGGGGCTGGGAGCCCGGACTCCTGGGTTCTGTCCCTGTGCCAGGAGGAGGAAATGGGCTGGGCCCCGTCCAGGCTCCGCCTCTCAGCTCTGAGGGGGCGGAGCACAGAGTGGTTCTAGCTCAGCGCCGCCCCTGCCCGCTCTCTGCTGCCACCTGGGCCTCTGCATGGAGCGGCACATGCAGAGTGGGGAGCAGTGCAGAGGCCCCCATTGGCCGGCACTGGGTGCGTGGGGCCGGGCGGCGGCCAATGGCGCAGGAAGACGGGGTATAAAGGCAGGTGTGGGTCAGGATCAGTCCAGGGCAGCCTCCCCCCGTCCGAGGGGCAATGCATGGGGGGCTAGCTGAGGAAGGTTCCTCAGGTTTGGGGGGGCCGACATGCAGACTGATCGGTCTTGTCTCCCTGCAGGTGTCAGACTCCCCCCACCACCACCCCGCCGGGCACGTGCTTTGCTTCTGTCCTGGCTCTCCACCCCCATTGGGCAGCAGCAGCAGGGACACACACACACACACACACACCCCGGTTTAAGCAGGAACCACAAAACATCTGAAAGTTCATGGAGGGGTTTAGTATTGTTAGGCCCAAAAAGAAAAATTGTAGAGCAGTTATGCCAACCTAACCAGAATTAGGCCAACAGAGGTTTCTGGGTAGTCCCCGGGCAGAATCGAAGACATAGTTGTTTAAGCTGAAAAAATGAGATAAGAGGGAAGCTGCATTCCTGTACCAGATGTGCTACGAACAGTGTGCTCAGAAGATAGATTAGGAGACATACTGTCTCCACTCCCTGTTTCTGTTCTTTGTATGTTCTTGATTCCCCGTCTCCTAGTTCTGGTGCTTGTTAACCGTGCTGATAAGAAAGTTGCTGAGACGTTATGAATTGCTTAAGGCTGCTTGTATAGGGGGATAGGTATACATGAATACTAAAAGTTTCTCGCTAACAAAGGGGGGTGGGATGCGGGTTGTTTTAACTGAATCATTTATGACGCGATGGAACTATCTATATAACCCTACTAGATGTTAGAACGGTGGCTGGTTCTCTCTGGAGACGGGCCGCTCTCTATTGTTGTGTGCACTCCTCAATAAAGAGCTTGTCACCGGACCTTGCTGGTGTTGCCTGTCTCTCTGCAGTCAGACAACAAACCGTGCCGTCTGGGTTCTGAGTCCCCGACAAATTTGGCGACCATGAAGGAACTCGTCTGACTCTCCGGCGCGGGATCAGACTCTGAAGCAACGTATCGTGCATCCTCCGGTTTCGAGGAGTCTTGCCCAGTGACCTGATCCCTGTGTCGGCGATAAGGCGTGTTCTGCGAACCAGCTGAAGCCCGTAAAAATCCAGCAACGTCCACCTACCCGTTGAGTAGGATCCGGGTCTTTGAGGTTCGAGTCCCTGGAGAAGGTAAGCGATCGCTCGGCATTGAGAGGTGGGGTTCGAGTCCCTTTACTGTCTAGATGGGACAATTTGGCAGTAAATGCCCGGGGGACGCCCCATTGTCTCTGATACTCAGAGATTGGAAGGGAATCTCTGGAACAACCGGTTTGGCTAAATCTAAAATGAGAAATTTATGTCAAATTCAATGGCCTTCCTTTACTGCTCGTTTGTCCCCGACTAAAGATTGGCCAAGCTGCGGAACCTTTTCCGCAGACAGGATGAATTCCTTAAGAGAGATTTTGGTTGATCTTAGACAGGGACAAATGGATTATTTATTTGTATGGTATAACTATAAACCAAACGAGGGACGTACGGCCTTTGAAGCCATTTGTATAGAAAAATCTGTTAAAACTCCCCCACCCTATGCCCCAGAAAATCAACCTGAAGAAGATGGGTATATCCCAAAGAGAGTACCGCCGAGGCGGAGCTCAAGAGCACTGGTAGAGAGTGAGAAGACAGAGGTGAAGAGGGATGCTCAAGGAGCAGGTCCTTCCAAACCCTTAGGAGAATTCTCGGGAACTTTCATGGCACCTTTTGGGTCCCCTGTAACTACAAAAGCAGTCCAAGCTTCTTTGCGAGCTTACCCTGTTCCCCAGAGTACTGGGCAGCATCAAATGGTGCTTACTCACACTCCATTCACAACTGCAGACTTATTAAATTGGCAGTGTTCTATGCCGCGCCTTCAAGATAACCCCGAGGTGGTAGAAAGAATGTTTCGAACCATTTTTTCTATTCATTTACCGACATGGGCAGATGTGAATCAGTTGTTGGACACCCTCTTAACCGAGGATGAACGTCAAAAGGTTAAAGAACAGACTGCGGCATTTTACCTGAGTCACCAAGGTTGGGGAATTATGCCCACCGCTGAGCCTGATTGGGATCCGAATTCGGATAGGGGCAAGAAGAGTTTGAATCAGTACCGACAAGCTATTTTGCATGGATTAATGGCAGCTGGAGAGGCTACCCCAAATTGGGGTAAGGTTACTGCATGTGTTCAACTCCCTAACGAACATCCCTCCGATTTTTGCACTCGGTTAACAAATGAGGTTAGAAAACACAGTAACTTGGATTTAGAATCAGATTATGAAAAGAAAATGGTTAAGATAGTATTTATGGCACAGTGTGCAGAGGACATTGCAAAAAGGTTTAGGGAACACCTGGATGGAATGCAAGGGAAAAGTTTACCTGAAGTAGTCAGTATTGCAATGCGAGTTTATAATGGGAAAGAGGAAAAGAGGGAAAAGGAAAAAAGGAAGAAAAAGCAAAAGGATGTGAAGAATCAAGTGTCCTTGGCAGTGCCCATGTCGGGAGGCAAAGGAAGGGGTCGTGGGTGGAGCCGCGGCTCCAGGGGAGGATTTGCTGGAAGGGGAAGGGGTGGTTTTAGGGGACAAGGACGCGGAGGTAGTATGGACCCGGGCTGTGATGGGTGCCACTATTGTGGTGAGGAAGGACACTGGAAAAGAGACTGTCCACACAGGCAAAGATCTGATTATAAGCCTGAGATAGTGGGTCAATTCTCTGTGGATCATGAATGAAGGGAGGCGCCGCTCCCCTGGGGCCCTGAGGTTTATGAAGCTGGAATGGTACAATTTAAGTGTGATGCTCGATTTCCAGTGGTCCCCCTAAAGGTAGGACAAAAGACTTTTGAATTATTAGTGGACACGGGGGCCACTCATTCGGCTATACCTAAGGGAGCGGCACCAAAGGGTGAAGTAGAAAAATGTGTGGTAGGAGTCACTGGAAAACCTGAATGACATTTCATAACTAATAATTGTATGGCTACGTTAGGGCCTATATCTGTTCAGCATTCCTTTCTGTTAATGAATGGTCCAGTGAACTTACTGGGGAGAGATTTGTTGTGTAAATTGCATGCCCAAATTTCCTGTACTCCTGAAAGTATTTCCCTTCGATTCCCGGTGGAGAAAGCTTGTTTGCTAATGCAATTAGCCGGCAGCAACTGTGAAACACTTCCCCTCCGAGTCCAAAATGAAGTGAACCCTCTAGTGTGGGGAGGAAACATGATGTGGGTCTGGTAAAATCTGCCTCACCTCTAAATCCAGTGGTAAAAAGCAATATGTCACCGCCTGCTCAGAGACAATATCCCCTTAAAATCGAGGCTATACAAGGACTTGAGTCCCTTGTGCAGAATTTTAAGAACCAAGGAATTTTAGTGCCATGTGTCTCTCCTTGTAATACTCCCATTCTGGGTGTAAGGAAACCGCAGCTCGACTTAGACAGAAAACCTGTATATAGAATGGTGCAGGACTTAAGACTTATCAATCGGTATGTGATTCCAGAACATCCTGTGGTGCCAAACCCAAGTACTGTTTTGGCAACGGTGCCACCTGAAGCGGATGGTTTACGTGCATGGACTTAGTGAATGCTTTCTTCTCTGTACCAGTGGCCCCAGAAAAGCAGAACCTTTTTCCATTTACATGGGGGGTCCCTGGTACAGCAGGGAAAGGGGATAAAAGTCTGGACCCCCGGGACAACTTACTTGGACTAGAATGCCTCAAGGTTATGTGGAAGCACCGAGTGTGTTGCTAGGGTTTTAGCTGAGGATTTAAAGGATGTCCAGTTACCGGCTGCCTCTACCCTGGTGACGTATGTTGACGACATTCTGGTGGCTTCCAGGACTCGAGAGGATAACGAGCGTGACTCTGTCTATTTACTCAACCAGTTGGCACTCAAAGGACATAAAGTCAGCCCCACTAAGTTGCAATGGGCCCGGCAGGAGGTAAAGTACCTCGGGTATGCACTGGGTCCCGAAATACGTAGTCTGGATTCCAAATGGATAGAAACCATAGTTAATATCACATTTCCCACCACTAAGCGAGGTATGCGGGCTTTTATTGGTATGATTGGATTTTGTCGCCCTTGGATTATTTCAGCTGGAGAATGGTTAAAACCTTTGCATGAACTAACCAGGGAGGAGGCTGAAGAACCTTTACATCCTAACCCTGAGCAAATAAGAGCTTTTAAAGCACTAAAAGAATCTCTCATTCGAGCTCCTGCGTTAGGACTGCCCAATTACAGCAAGCCTTTTGATTTGTGTGTGCATGAGGTAAAAGGAGTAGCATCTGGAGTACTAACACAGTCATTTGGAAATGCCCCTAGGCCTGTGGCATACCTTTCAGGATAATGTACCTCCAACCTTTGCTCCTTTAATATCCGTTCCCAATGATACTGATATGACCAAGGAAACGGAGATCTACGTAAAAGAGTTGCAGCACCATCTAGTGACAGTTCAGCAGAACTCTGCACATTCCCCAGCCTTACCATTGTGGGAAGCTGTTCATTCTTTGTTACCAGGTGATCCCGTGTGGGTAAAAGCATACAAGACTCCGCTTCAACCGCAGTGGCTAGGACCCTTTGAAATGCTTCTGGTGAGCCCTACTGCCATCCGAGTAAAGGAGCTACCCACCTGGTCAAAAGGAGCACCGCTAGGGAACCTGACCGGGTAAAGGGTTCCCTAGAAGTAGACGACGTCGGACTTGGAGGTTGCCACGCACGTTCATCCCACCGTGAACTGGCTGAACCAGAAGCAGACGACATCTGGGCCCGAGACCAGTGGACTGCTACCCCTTTGGGCGACCTGAAGCTTCAACTGCAGCTGAAAAAGCCTTAAATTGGTGGCGCTCTTTCTCGGAAGGATGGCCCCGTTTTCTGGCCTGGGGTCTTACGTTTTTAATCTGTTTATTATTTGTTACCTTTCTCTTCTGGTGGTACGAAGCATGTGGCTATAGAATCTCACAGTCCTAACACCTTTATACGCCTTGCCCATGAGATGAAAGCTCGCATGCCAGCCTTACATAATACTCCATGCTGGGTATGTTCTCTGATGCCAGCGGATAGCCAAAAAGGTCTCCCTATGGTCCCTACTTCCCTCAGTGCAAGGAACATGACCTGGACTCCCTCCTGGAAGGACTCTTCAGGCACTCTAAACATAACCTGGAGTGATACTGGAATTAAGAATAAAGGGTTCTTAAATGTTTGGAGGAGACCGGGACATTGGTGCCTCTTAAAAGGACCACATGCTAATTCTAGCATTTTTGTTGGGATTAGCCAGTGCACCTGGTATTATAACACCCCCCATAGTGGACTAGCTTCTACACACACTAAGGAAGGATTTCAAATGATAAATGGTCCGGATGTCTCTTTAATTCCTAGATGGATGAAGGTAAATACCACGGCATGTTCACCTTCTTCCTCACACCTTTCCTATAACAGCTTTTCTTTACACTGTACCTGATGTTCCCCCGGACCCCATAATAGGTCCCTTTGCATATGCTCTTATCGAAATGGCCCAACCCTACCAATCGGTCCAGACTGATGGAATCGGTGGGACCGACCCCTCTTCGGGGTGTGTGGCAACAAAGCATCCCTAGTCCTCCCTCCCTCATGGAGTGGATCCTGCTATCTGGCCTGGTTAGAGCCACCTGTCGTTTATCGCGCCCACCTCCCAAGAGGGAAAATCAGAAATGTGAGGGCTGCTGAGGAAAACGTTAAGGAATCTCGCCCCCTACCTGGCGGGCTCTAAATGATCGGACAGGCGTTTGTGCAGGATTTGGTTTTGCTTGTGGCGGAGCCACCTGGCGAATTGGAGAAGGAGTAATACAACTTCAGGGGGGTTTGGAGATAATGGCATATACTACCGCCGATGCCCTGGTGGACTTGGCACCGAACAGAGAAAACTAAGGCAGATGGTTCTCCAGAACCGCTTGGCTCTAGATATCTTACTGGCCTCTCAGGGAGGAACATGTGCACTAATTGGGCAAGAGTGCTGCGTATATGTTCCTGATGTTTATAACGCCACCTGGGACAGAGCAAACCACCTCATACAAGTAGCAAAGGACCATGGAGAGGAGCAGGTTAATTCTTGGTGGAGCAACCTGTTTAATTGGGTTCCAGACATAGGTGGCTGGCTTCATAATTTGCTTCGCAGCGCTGTTGTAATTATTTGTGGCCTAATAGCTTTGTATGTTATTCTCCAATATGGGTGTTGGATAGGCACCAAGTTGTGCTCCACCCAGCAGTAATTAGTTCAAAACTCAGTAAGAGTTGCAGCCAGTATGTCCCAAGAGTCCTTTTAAGGTACTCTAGGGACAAAGGGGGGGTTGTTAGGCCCCAAAAGAAAATTGTAGAGCAGTTATGCCAACCTAACCAGAATTAGGCCAACAGAGGTTTCTGGGTAGTCCCCAGGCAGAATCGAAGACATAGTTGTTTAAGCTGAAAAAATGAGATAAGAGGGAAGCTGCATTCCTGTACCAGATGTGCTACGAACAGTGTGCTCAGAAGATAGATTAGGAGACATACTGTCTCCACTCCCTGTTTCTGTTCTTTGTATGTTCTTGATTCCCCATCTCCTAGTTCTGGTGCTTGTTAACCGTGCTAATAAGAAAGTTGCTGAGACATGAATTGCTTAAGGCTGCTTGTATAGGGGGATAGGTATACATGAATACTAAAAGTTTCTCGCTAACAAAGGGGGGTGGGATGCGGGTTGTTTTAACTGAATAATTTATGACGCGATGGAACTGTCTGTCTAACCCTACTAGATGTTAGAACGGTGGCTGGTTCTCTCTGGAGACGGGCCGCTCTCTATTGTTGTGTGCACTCCTCAATAAAGAGCTTGTCACTGGACCTTGCTGGTGTTGCCTGTCTCTCTGCGGTCAGACAACAAACCATGCCATCTGGGTTCTGAGTCCCCAACAGTATCGGGGGTAGCCGTGTCAGTCTGTATCCACAAAAACAACGATGCATCTGAAGAAGTGGGTTTTTATCCACAAAAGCTTATGCCCAAATAAATCTGTTAGTCTTTAAGGTGCCGCCGGACTCCGCGTTGTTCTTATGAAGGGGTTTAGTTGCTCTGTCGCTGAAAAAAAAACAACCCACCCCCTCTGGCAGGATTTGAACCAGCCTCCCCTGCCCCCCGCCCAGGGGCCAGCCCCCTCCAGCCGAACACTCCAGGCAGCCAGGCCCAGGAGCTGGGGAGATGGTCCTGTAACCTCCCCTGGCCTTGGGCCTGGGAACGCTGCTAGCCCTGTATTTGCTGCAGTGAGTTTGTCAGGTCTGAGATGAGAGGTTTCTGTATCTTCTGGGGGGGGAGCCCTGAGCCAAGAAAAGTGTGTGTGTGTGTGTGTGGGGAACCCAGGCATCTGAGTAAAGGCCTTTGCTGAGTGGAGAGTCCTGCGGGTGGGTTTAGACTCCAGCCCCCCAGTCACGTGTTCCCTGAGGTCCGGGCGCCCGGCAGCGCTGAGCAGGGAGATCAGAACCAGTCCCCCAGCCCGGCCAGCAGCATGGCCAGGGGCAGCAGTGCTGGGCCGGCCGGCCAGCGCCCCCTCGGGGCGGCGTTCAGTTCCAGTTGCACTTCCACCGGGTAATGGTCACTGACCTCCAGCGCCTGGGGCAGGGGACAAGGAGGCAGGGGTCAGGGGGTGGAGGGGGTCTGCAGAGTTTGCTAGAGATCCCCGGCTCTGTCCCGTGCTGCTGGCATTCCCAGGCCGCTGCCCCGCCCTGCCCGCGGTTCCCCTCCAGACGGCTGGCCTGGGAGGGCCGGGTCACAGACTGAGCCTCATTCACCTGCCAGCCCAGCCTGGGGGCTCATCCCGTCTGCCCCCCCGCACAGCACAGAGACCCCCCTGACCTGCACTGCCAGCATGAGGTGAGTGGGCGTCTCTCACGCCAGGCAGGGTCCCTGCACAGACAGGGAGCTGCGGGCATTACCTGGGTCTCCGTGAGCCCGAACGTGCCAGGGAAGTCAAAGGGCTGGGCTGAGCCGGGCACCACCAGTGCCAGGCAGCGCTCCCCATGCACCACGATCCTGCAGAGGGAGGAGGGAAGGGGGTTACAGCTCCTGGCCTCTCTAGAGCACCCCCCGCTACCCCGGGTCCCACCTGTCGTAGGCGCAGCGTGTGCTGTTCCGCACAGTGGTGTCGGCAGCGTCTCCGATTAGCCAGCGGAAGCCGGGCTCGCGCCGCAGCCGGATCTGGCCCCAGCGCTTCTTGGCCACGTAACCGCAGTCGGCGTTAAAGTCCCCCAGGAACATGATGTCCTGGAGGGAGGGGGGGAGAAAGCATCAAGACACATGGGTTCTATTAGGAGGGGGGTCTAGAAGCCCCAGGACTCCTGGGTTCCATTTTCACAGTATTGTCAGTGCCCCTGGCCGGCCCCCTCCTCACCTCCGTCCCCCAGCGGGCCTGGACATCCAGGAAGACATCGTAGAGCGCATCGATCTCCGCCTCGGCCTTCTTGGGCACGGTGTGCTGGGGAACAAGCACCAGGGTGGGGAGGGCTGGGGATACAGAGAAAGAAGAGCAACTACAAGGGAGAAAACCCAGGTGTCCTGGCTCCCAGCCCCTCCCCCCGGACCCCACTCCCCTCCCAGCAGAACCCAGGTGTCCTGGCTCCCAGCCCCCTGCACCCGGACCCCACTCCCCTCCCAGCAGAACCCAGGTGTCCTGGCTCCCAGCCCCTCCCCCCGGACCCCACTCCCCTCCCAGCAGAACCCAGGTGTCCTGGCTCCCAGCCCCCTGCACCCGGACCCCACTCCCCTCCCAGCAGAACCCAGGTGTCCTGGCTCCCAGCCCCCTGCACCCGGACCCCACTCCCCTCCTAGCAGAACCCAGGTGTTCTGGCTCCCAGCCCCTCCCCCTGGACCCCACTCCCCTCCCAGCAGAACCCAGGTGTCCTGGCTCCCAGCCCCCTGCACCCGGACCCCACTCCCCTCCCAGCAGAACCCAGGTGTCCTGGCTCCCAGCCCCTCCCCCCGGACCCCACTCCCCTCCCAGCAGAACCCAGGTGTCCTGGCTCCCAGCCCCCTGCACCCGGACCCCACTCCCCTCCCAGCAGAACCCAGGTGTCCTGGCTCCCAGCCCCTCCCCCTGGACCCCACTCCCCTCCCAGCAGAACCCAGGTGTCCTGGCTCCCAGCCCCCTGCACCCGGACCCCACTCCCCTCCCAGCAGAACCCAGGTGTTCTGGCTCCCAGCCCCTCCCCCCGGACCCCACTCCCCTCCCAGCAGAACCCAGGTGTTCTGGCTCCCAGCCCCTCCCCCCGGACCCCACTCCCCTCCCAGCAGAACCCAGGTGTCCTGGCACACACTCACCTTTGCTGGGCAGGCTGAAGTGCGCGACAAAGGGTTCGCGGGCGAAGGCATCCGGTCTGGCGGGGTTCTCGTCCAGGTACACATAGGAGTCGAGGAGCTGGGTGCGGCCGGACCTGCAGGTAAGGGGCAGGGTTAGAGCGGGGTGGTGGTGGGGGGGAGCGTGTGCTGGATCCCTCCACCCCGGTGGGTTGATTTTACTCATTGATTTTTCTATGGCAGACGTTGGCCGCACTGCGGTTCCGAGTCGCCGGGCGATGGTTCGTGTCCTTTCACATGTGTTTTGGTCACGCTGCCTGTGGTGGAGGCTGGAGTCGGACCTCTCCGATTCAGCCAGCGAACCCAACGCCCTGAAACCTGCTTCTCGCAAAGTGACGCGCCCGGCTTTGTTCCGCAGTGGCTGCAGGTCATAGGGGGACCGGAATGGTTCTGCTCCCCTGGCCTGTGCACCCCAGCCCCCTTAGCCCACAGTCTGAGTCCCAGACCAGCCTTCCGGGCGCCTGCGGAATGGGAACTGAGCTGAACGTGGTGAAACAAGGCAGCGTAGCCCCACTGTGCCGTGGGCCTGGCCCTGGCGGCCCGTTGAACGACAGCTCACTGGCGCCATGTCTGAACGAAGCGTGTTCGGTCGGTGACAGGCCAGGCTGAGGGCGTCACATTGCCCCAGGCTACACTCACCGGTACACGAAGACGTAGCGCTCCTGATAATTCCCAGCTCCCAACAGCGGGCTGCCCAGGGCTGTGTAGGAGTCGGGGCCTGCAGACCTGGGGGCAGAAGGGGACGGGGTGAGGGGGATCCCAGCGGTCACCCTCCACCCAGCCCCACCTACGCCCCTGCCCCCACATAACCCACCTGTGCAGGGCGCTGATCAGCGCTGGCACGGCCTGTCCCTTGGCATCCATCACCTCCTGCAGCACTGCGATGTCACAGCGAGAGACAATCTGTGCGGGCCGGGATCATTAGCATACATCTGCATATGCAAATCACACACCACCACCTCCTGCCTCTCCTCTGTCCCTACCCCTGGTGGCCTCCCTGTCTCCCCCCCACTGACTCCCCCACCCCTCCCCCAGCCTCCCCCCTTGCTCCCCGAGCCCCCGTCTCACCTTGACCAGCGTGTCCATGACGGCGACCTTGGCGGCTTTGGGGCCGGCGAAGCGCTGCAGGTTGAAGGCGCAGATCCGGAAGGGGGCAGCTGCCGGCCACAGCAGAAGCAGGAGCAGCAGGATGCGGAGGGGCAGCCCCATGGTGGGGGGAGCGCCTCAGCCCTGGACAAACCCTGCAAGAGAGGGACAGATGGACGGACACAGCCAGGTGGAGGGTTGTGGGGACAGACAGATGGAACGGGGCGGCGGTGGGCACTCCCTGGCTGGCATTAAATCTAGATGGGGCTTCCTGGGGGGCTAAATATAGCAAAAAACAAAAGCCACCCCACGGGCTGCATCTGGCTCTGTCCATCACAACCCCCCCTGTGCCCAAGCGCTGCCCCCATCCCACCCGACAGAGCCCCACACAACCCACTTGCTCCCTGTCACTCCTCTCCAGAGAGCCCCCCGCCCCAGACAGCTCCCCTCCCACCCCCAGAGACCCCCCCCTAAAATCTCCCCTTTGCCTTCCCCCTGCCCCAGATTGCCCTGCCCCCCGCCCAGGTCAGTGTGAGCCAAGATTCTCCCCCCACCCCCCGCAGAGCCATGGGCCCATTGGTCAGTCCTGTCTATCCCAACCCCCCCCCCATTCCCTTCCCCCGCAGCTGTCCGACCCTTCCCCAGCTGATTCCCCCCCCACCCCCCGCAGAGCCATGGGCCCATTGGTCAGTCCTGTCTATCCCAACCCCCCCCCCATTCCCTTCCCCCGCAGCTGTCCCGACCCTTCCCCAGCTGATTCTCCCCCTCACCAGGTCAGGGACTCCCAGGGCTCTGCAGGGTCATCCCCCCCCACACACACACCGTGGGGGCAGGACCCGGGGCATGGACAGGAAACGGGGCGGGGAAAAGGAGCCCGGGAGGGGACTGGGACAGGAAGCGGGGGGGGGGACCCAAGGGGGGGGGAAAGGAGCCCAGGAGGGGACTGGGACAGGAGGGGGGGGGGACCCAGGGTGGGGGAAAGGAGCCCGGGAGGGGACTGGGACAGGAGGGGGGGGACCCAGGGTGGGGGAAAGGAGCCCGGGAGGGGACTGGGACAGGAGGGGGGGGGACCCAGGGGGGGGGGGAAGGAGCCCAGGAGGGGACTGGGACAGGAGGGGGGGGGACCCAGGGTGGGGGAAAGGAGCCCGGGATGGGACTGGGACAGGAGGGGGGGGACCCAGGGTGGGGGAAAGGAGCCCGGGAGGGGACTGGGACAGGAGGGGGGGGGGACCCGGGGCGGGGAAAAGGAGCCTGGGAGGGGACTGGGACAGGAGGGGGGGGGGACCCGGGGCGGGGAAAAGGAGCCCGGGAGGGGACTGGGACAGGAAGGGGGGGGTCTTTGCAATTTGGTACTACCCCCCAGGCAGCAACCTGAGCGGAGCTCTGCAGAGGAGGGCCAAATACCACCCCCCACCACCCCAGCACAGCGGGGTCCAGATCTGATCCCCCAACCCAGCCAGGGAGCCCAGCCTCACCCTCCTCTCCCTGCTCCCCACGCTGGTTCCACTGGCTGCTCCACCCATGGGCCCCAGCTCTCCCCACCCTCCAGGGTTTCACTTCCCCCCCCGCTGAGCTAGGCTGGCCCCGCCCCGCAGGGGAGAGGAGATGTCGGGGTCCCCGTCCCGCTGCAGATATCCACAGGACAGGCCTGTAGGGGCTCGCTGGCATACAGCCCCATGCGCTGCCATGCAAACACGGTAACAGCCACAGATGCACCAACACAGGCTAACATACAGGCACTCACGTGTACCCGCACATGCACTGACATGCTAAGGGACATGTGTCAAACACGCGCTGACACACGCATGAACACAAGCACATGCCAACATGCCAGAACATGTGTACATGCAACCACCCCGCATGCACTGCCACGGCTTAATGCACAAACGTGTGTGCCGAACACACCTGCAGTGACATGCATCAGCAGCACACACACACACTGACACACACGCACAGATATCGCACAAATGCTTGTGCTAACCTACACGCCTACATGGATGGACACACGAACATGCACCAACACACAAGGACACGCCAGCCCCACCCCCGGGTGTGTGGCCCCCCCTGTAGTAAGAGGAGGCCCTGCGATAGAAACCTTGGTATCAGAGGCCTGGTATGAGGCCTAAGGCCTGAACTAAAGTAATGGTCAAGACTTCGCTAACATAAAGCAAAGTTAAGCTGTGAGCCAGAGGCAGGCCCTGCTCACAGAAGCTGGCAAGGAAAGGGCTGATGCTGCAAAAAGAGACATACCTAAAAAGTACTGAACACCAGATATCAGAACACACACTATCCCGGAACATTCCACAGATAACATGGAACAGGCCGACCCATCCCAATGACGGGGGCAAAAGGGTAAAATGATGGATAGAGTTGTTTTGATCGAACCAACATGTACAAGGTGCGAGGCGGCACCTTACTACGTGAAGGGGTTGCACCTCAATACGTCAGGAGTGATGTGTAACTTGTTTGTACCCCTGTATAAAAATGTATCCCTGGGGTGGTGTCTTTGTCCGGCCACGGGGGCAGTGGAAAGTCCCGCCACTGAGCCGGGTCCTTGCCAAGAGACATCTATTAGTAGCATGCCCGGTAGACTAAGTAATCTACGGGGAACTGCAATTGTGTCCGAGGCCGCAATAAATCTGGCCGAGGTGCCTTTGTCGCTTACTAGACTCTGTGGTCATTGGGGGTTCTCGTCGGGTTTGCGGGGTCAGCGATCTGCAGAGCTGGGGCCGCACACAGAGGGAACACGCACGCAGCCGAGTGATATCAACAGGAGAAAGCAGAAGCACCACACCGGTAGCCTCTCACAACACCCCCCAACAGGGCCTGGCAGGAGAACACGGGCTAACACGCACCCACACGCAGGGGACGTGTCGCCGTGCGGTCCCGGGGTACAGCGTATGGGGGTGACGTCACCACGCGAGGTCACCACCCCGCCTGACCCTGGCGTTGCTACGGCATCGCGTGTGGCCAAGACCTCGCCGGATTCGCTGTGATGTCACAGCGCCCAACTGTGACATCACCAGATCTGTCACGATGGCGTTGTGGGAGGCCGTGATGTCACCGCAGAATGTGGTGATGTCACTACGTCTGATTATGACATCATCAGATCTGGCCTGATGTCATGCTGCCGCCCCTGGGGGGCGCTCCTGCCAGCACGTCCTGCTTCTCTATGCTGCCTCCTGCCCCGGGCCGCTCTAGCCGCCCGGCTCGGCTCGGCTCGTCTGCCCTGGGGGGAGGGGCCGGTCGCGCCGCCGCTCTCTGTGGTCGCGAACCCGGAAGTTGGGCGCTCTACCCATCGCATCCCGTATGCTCCGAGTCCTCCAAGCCTCTTCGCGGCGCTGTGCGACACCTGCATTTGCGGCCGGGCCGGGCGCGCTTTACGGCCGGAGGGGCCGCCCGTGGGCCGGCGGCGTTCGCGACAGTGGGGAGAAGGCGGGGGCGCTTTACAGCCGCGGGGGAGGTGGGGGTGGGGTTGGGGATGGGTAGGAGGAGGGGAGGCAATGGGGGGAGGGGATGGAAGGGGCTGGCGGGTTGGAGAGGCGGGGCGATGTGGTGGAAGGGGGCGGGGGGGAAGGGGGCGATGTGGTGGGGGGAGGGGCGATGTGGTGGAAGGGGCGGGGCGATGTGGTGGGAGAGGGGCGATGGGGATGGGTGGGAGGGGAGGGGCGATGTGGTGGAAGGGGGCGGGGCGATGGGGGGAGGGGCGATAGGGGAGGGGCGATGTGGTGGGGGAGGGGCGATGGGGATAGGTGGGAGGGGAGGGGCGATGTGGTGGAAGGGGGCGGGGCGATGGGGAGGGGCGGGGCGATGTGGTGGAAGGGGGCGGGGCGATGGGGATGGGTAGGAGGAAGGGGCAATGGCAGGAGGGGAGGGGCGATGTGGTGGAAGGGGGCGGGGCGATGGGGGAGGGGAGGGGCGATGTGGTGGAAGGGGGCGGGGCGATGGGGGAGGGGGGGGCGATGGGGATGGGTGGGAGGGGGCGATGTGGTGGGGGGCGGGGCACTTTACAGCCGCGGGGGCCGGTGGGGAGGCAGACCCTCCAGGGGCAGGCGGCAGCCCGAGGAGGGAGCCGGGCGGGGGCACAAGGGGGCGAGGGGTGATGTGAGAGGGGTGGGGCGATGGGCTTGTGACCCCAGCGTGTCCCCGCAGGGGGCGGGACGATGCCCCTGGAGGTGTCTTGGCCCTTTCCACCGGCCCCGCGGCTGCCCTGGACCCTGGCCAGTCGCTTGATCACCGGCCTGGTGGGCACCTACAGCTGCTTCTGGACAAGTGAGTGCTGGGTCCCCCCCAGACCCACACACTGACCCCCCACCCTGAGCTTCCTCCGCCTTGCACCCCCTCCACCCCAGGACCCCCCATCCTGCATCCCCCCACCCTGAGCTCCCCCCTATCCTGCACCCCCCCGCCCCAGGGTCCCCTGGACCCACACACTGCCCCCCCCATCTTGAGCCTCCCTGCCCTGCACCTCCCACCGCACCCCCGCCCTGCTTCCCAGACCCATGCACTGCCCCTCTACCCCGAGCTCCCCCCTGCCCTCCACTGTCCTGCTCCTGTGCTCCAATCATCCAGGCCACTGGGGTGGGGGAGCCCAGCACGGGTCTCCCCTGGCTGCTCCCCCCACATCTAAGTTGCCCCCCCCTCCCCGCAGGGCGCATGAACCGGCTGCGGGTCCATAACAAGGAGGTTCTGTACGATTTGGTCGAGCGGCGCCAGCCCGGCACCCCCCTCATCACCGTGTCCAACCACCAGTCCTGCATGGATGACCCCCACCTCTGGGGTAGGTGCTGCGTGCAGGGGGCCCCATCTCTGGGGGGACCCCTGGAGAGTGTGGCTGGGGGGGGGGGCAGAGCCACTTTTGTCAGGGGAGGGGGGCTGGTTCTCAGTGTTATTTCTGCTCCCCCCGGAGAGAACAGACCCCTCCCCCACATCAGTTATCTCCCCTGGGTGGGGGGGTCTGGCGGAGATTCCCCCAGTAATTGTTCTCTCCTGCCCCCAATTTCCAGGTATATTGAAGCTTCGGCACGTCTGGAACGTGAAGAAGATGCGCTGGTGAGTGGGGGGCTGTATGAGGGGAGTTTGTGGGGAACCCCTCCCCATCAATTGTCCCCATAACCTCCCTGAAGGGGCCCTCACCCACTACATCAGGGGGCCCACATTGTGCTGGAGGGTCCGAGGCAGGCTGGCCTACAGGGGTTCCCCACCCCGCTGCCCTCTGTCCAGTGGGGGAGGGGCCAGCAGTGCTGCGGGGGGATTGTGGTTCTCCCCCCCCCCCCCATTTATATGTTATCTGCTCCCCTCTCAGGACCCCCACGGCCGCTGACATCTGCTTCACCAGAGAGTTGCACTCGCGCTTCTTCAGCCTGGGTCAGTGCGTCCCCGTGTGCCGAGGTGAGGGTGGCAGGCGGAGGGGCTGGCCTGGGGGGGCACATGGGGCCGGGCCCGGGGAGTTGGGAGATACATGTGGGAGAGGGGACTGGGGGGGAGGGATAGCTCAGTGGTTTGAGCATTGGCCTGTTAAACCCAGGGTTATGAGCTCAATCCTTGAGGGGGCCACTGGGGGATCTGGGGCAAAATCAGTACTTGGTCCTGCTAGTGAAGGCAGGGGGCTGGACTCGAAGACCTTTCAAGGTCCCTTCCAGTTCTAGGAGATAGGATATCTCCATTAATGTAAAGCAACAGAGGGTCCTGTGGCACCTTTGAGACTAACAGAAGTATTGGGAGCATAAGCTTTCGTGGGTAAGAACCTCACTTCTTCAGATGCAAGACTTGCATCTGAAGAAGTGAGATTCTTACCCACGAAAGCTTATGCTCCCAGTACTTCTGTTAGTCTCAAAGGTGCCACAGGACCCTCTGTTGCTTTTTACAGATTCAGACTAACACGGCTACCCCTCTGATACTTGATTCCATTAATTTATTTATTTTATTTAGACTGGGCTAGGGGGAGAGGGGGATACGGGGTGGTGGTGGCTGGGGTCACATGGGACGCTGAGGCACCCGGAGGCAGGAGTTGGAGGGGAAGAGGCTGAGGAGAAAATGCGGAGGGTGAGGGGGCTGTGGCAGGGGCCGGCGCAGGGTGGGGGGACCAGCTGAGGGAGGGAGGGGGGCAGCTGAGGGGGACCCGTGGGCCAGGGTCTAATGGCACTGCCCCCCCAGGGGATGGCGTCTATCAGAAGGGGATGGATTTCATCCTGGAGAAGCTCAACCGCGGGGACTGGGTGCACATCTTCCCTGAGGGTAACTCTGGGCAGGGGCCGTGGGGGAGGAGCTGGGCACAGCCCCTTTGGGCTTGCTCATTTTGGGGGAGAACAGCGTGGGGGGCGAGGGGTAGGACTGTGCTGCACGGGGGGAGAGGGGGGGGCACTGCAGAATAGCCGGCCCAGCCAGTCATGGGGGGGTGGAGGAGCCCTGATTGGGGCCCAAGCACGGTTGGTGGGGGGGCCGTCAGGGGGTCTCCTTGTGTCCCCCAACCCACCTCTCTCTTCTCACTCCCAGGCAAGGTGAACATGAGCCAGGAATTCATGCGCTTCAAGTGGGGTGAGTGCATGAGGGGAAGTGGGCTGGGGAAGGGGGAGGGTTGCGCTTTCTAACTCCTCCTCGCTCTGCCCCCCAGGGATCGGGCGACTCCTGGCCGAGTGCCGGCAGCACCCCGTCATCCTGCCCCTCTGGCACGTTGGTGAGGCTTTGCTGGGCCCCCCAAATCTCCTGTCAGCCAAGGGGAAGGGGGGCTGCTAGCAGGGGGGATATGGTGGGTGGGGCTGGAGAGCATTGGTGCAGTGGGGTCATTATCTGGGGGCGGTGGTTAGCTGGGAGCGTGGGGGCTGGGAGTATGGGGCTGAGAGGGCGGTGGCTGGTTGGGGGAGGGGGGCATGGGGAGCGTGGGGCTGGGGGGGGTTAGCTGGGGGAGGGAGGCATGGGGAGCGTGGGCCGGTTAGGTGGATAACCTGCAGGGGGAGTGAGGGGGATTGGAGTCCCCCCCCCCACATCTCTAACATTCTCCCCCCCAGGTCTGAACGATGTGCTGCCCAACACCCCCCCGTATGTGCCGCGTGTCGGTCAGGTGGGTATTGGGCTGCCTGCTGGGGGTGTGTGGAGTGGAGCCCTTTCCCCTCCCGCTGCACTGGGTAGGCCCTATGTAAACATCAGCTGGCGGGGCGGGGTGTCGGAGGTTGGGAGCTCCCTGCCATGGGTCGGGAGGCAGGGGGGTGGCTCTTCACGTTGGGGGGAGGGTTCGGGGGGAGGGGGCAGGGGCAGCAGCAGGTCCCCACTCACCCTGGTGTGTCCCCCCAGCGGATCACTGTTCTCATCGGGAAACCATTCAGCGTCCGGCCCGTGCTGGAGCGTCTCCAGGCTGAGAACAAGTCAGCGGTGAGCTGGGGGTCATGGGGGGGCCCTGTGTTTGTGTGGGGTGCAGGGAGTGACCCATGGGGAGGGGGATAGTGACCAGCTGGGGGAGACCTGGTGAGTCTGGGGGGCAGTGTCTTGGGTGTGGGGGCGTGTGGGGGTGTGGGACAGTGTGTCTGGGGGGGGAAGTCTGGCGGGCGGGGTGGGGGGGTGTCTGGGGGTGTGGGTGTGTGTCTGGGAGCCCTGACCCCCCCGTTCCTCCCCAGGTGGAGATGCGCAAGGCGCTGACGGATTTCATCCAGGGCGAGATCCAGGTGCTGAAGGGCCAGGCCGAGCGGCTGCATCAGACGTTCCAGTGGCAGAGATAGCCCGGGGCGGGTGTGGCTGGCCTCCCTGCCCCACAGCTCCACCCCACTCACCGGCCTCCCTGCCCCACAGCTGTGCTCCACATGCACGCCGGACCCTCCCCTCTTCCCCACATGCTGGCAGGCTGGCACCTCCTTGCCCGACACATCTTGCCCCACACGCCAGCCGGCTGGCCCATTTCCCCCCCCCCCGTCCCACTCACCGGCAGGCCGGTCCCTCCCAATCTGACACCTCTGCCCCACATGCTGGCTCCTCTCCTCTGCCTCACATGCCAGCCAGCTGGCCCATTCCCTGGCCCACTCGCTGGCTGACTGGCCCATCCCCGCCCCCCGTGATAGGAGATTGTCCCATTGCTGGGGCTGCCCCTCACCTGCTATGGGGCAGGGTCTGGCTGAGCAGCCCACATGTAGGGACCTCCTGGAAGCCATTGGAGCCTCCTGTCCCCCTGGACTCTTCCTGTGGCCCCCCTGGACCGTACTGGTGAAAGCTTTACAAAGGGGGGGCAGCCCCTGAGGGGCTGCTGGCCACACCCCATCCAAGCTGTGGGGGGCCCGCTGGGTCAGGCTGGATTGGAAGGGGTGTTTCCTCCTGGGGGGGGAATACCCCCCCCCCAACATGCAGGGGGGTCAAAGTGGGCTGCTGGCTCAACTCCCCTAAATCATGCAGAAAGACAATGACTTGCATGAGTCAGGATGGGGGCCCCACCAGCATCTCCCTGCGGTCCCTGGCACCCAGCCCTCCCCCCCATTTTTTTACACTGGACTTTTTCAATAAAGGATTTTAACCCTGATGTCGGAGTGGAGACTGTCCCAGGGCTGGGGGGTGGCAGAGGGGGCTGCGGTAATGGGGGCTGAGGGTGGGGGAGCTTGGTGTCTGGCTTAAGGGGGGAGGGATCTGGGCCAGGACAGGGGCTTGCCCTCCTGCCCCTTCCCTCAGCCAGCGCCCAGGCTGGAGGCAAGACCTGGCTCTGGTGGGCACCGGCTTAGCCAGCTGGTCCAGCAGCCGTGGTGGCAGCCGCCCCGGCGCTTGGCAGGCCTGCTTCAGCCGAGGCAGGGACGGGGCGCTGGTGGTGGGGGGCCGTGGGGGCGGGAGGAGAAGCCGGCAGAGCTGGTGGGCACCGTGCTGGCCGGAACGTGGCTGGGGGACTGCGAGCTGGCTCCGGCCCCCCTGTGTTTGTAGCACCCCGTGGCTGTGACTCGGTTTCCCCACCCGCCGGGTGTGCAGGGGTTCAAGTCTCCCTGCGATGGGTGGTTGGGGCCTGACCCCCAGGTAACCCTGGGGGCTGAGCTGCTGGGTCCTTCCGCTGTGGGGCCCTGGGGGGAGCAGCCCCCCAACATCCCCTCTCCTGGGGGGCAGCCCCCCAACATCCCCTCTCCTGGGGGCGTAACGGGGCGCTGCTATTGGCTGGCTCTCCGCTTCCCCGCGCTGTGATTGGTCGCCGTTGGCGCGGCCCGCGCTGTGATTGGCGGGGTGGGGCGGCCATTGCTGTGATAGGCGCAGCGGGGCAGGGCAGCCCGCGCTGTGATTGGCAGGAGGGGTCAAGGGGCGGGGCGGCGGCAGTGGCCAAGGCCCGGTGGCGGACGCGGGTGGGGGACAGTGCCCAAGATGGCGGCGGCGCAGCTGGTGCTCGCGGGGCTGGTGCTGGGGGCGGCGCGCGCCGAGCGGGTCCCGCTGCTGGGCTGGTCCGGCCACAGGTGGGGGCGGGGGCCGGGCGGGGGCAGTGACGGGGGGGGGTCTCTGTTGGGGGGCGGGGGCTGGGGCGGGGGGGGGGTCATTGCTTGGGGGGGCGGGGGCAGTGAGGGGGGGGGGTCTCTGCCTGGGGGCGGGGGCAGTGACGGGGGGGGGTCTCTGCTGGGGGGCGGGGCTGGGCGGGGGGGGGTCATTGCTTGGGGGGGCGGGGCTAGGCGGGGGCAGTGAGGGGGGGGGGGGTCTCTGCCTGGGGGGCGGGGGCAGTGACGGGGGGGGGGTCTCTGCTGGGGGGGCGGGGCTGGGCGGGGGGGGTCATTGCTTGGGGGGGCGGGGCTAGGCGGGGGGCAGTGAGGGGGGGGGGGTCTCTGCCTGGGGGGCGGGGCGGCGCTGTCAACCTCTGACCCTCCTGTGCCCCCCCCAGCTCCCTCTGGCCCCCCCTGGCCGACAGCTACGAGGGACACGTGGTCGGCGCGGCCCAGCTGAGCGCGCTCCTCACCCCTGCGCTGGAGCGGGGCCCCCGCAACGTCCTGCTCTTCCTGCAGGAGCGGGTGAGACCCTAGCGCAGCCGGGGCCCCCCCCCCCGGCCCCCCCATGCCTCTTCCTCCCCAGGTCCTGTCCTCCCAGCCCCCCCGCCTCTTCCCTCCCCAGTCCTGTCCCCCCGTCTCTTCCCCCGCCCGGCCTCTGGGTCCCCTTGGCCCCCCCATGTCTCTTCTCCCCCCGTCCCCCTGTCTCTTCCCCCCAAGCTGGGTCCCCCCGGCCCCTGGGCACCCCTTCCTCTTCCCCCCCCCCACTGGCCTCTGGGCTCCCCAGCACAGCCTCCCCCATGTCTTCTCTGCCCGGCCTCTGGGCCCCCTAGTACAGCCAGCCGCCCCCCCGTGTCCTTGGAGAGGCCCTGCCTGGCCTCTGCCCTCCCCCCCCCCCCCCACATACAGCTGCCCCCCATGCCCAAATGGGCAATGGCGGCCCAGGCAGGAGTACCGGGAAAAGGGATCTGGGGCTGTCAGTGGATCACAAGCTAAATATGAGTCAATAAGGCTACACTGCGGGGGAGCCAATCTCGTGCTGGGCTGTGTCAGCAGGAGTGTCGCAGGCCCGACACCAGCAGTGATTCTGCCCCCCGCTCACAAGGCCCCGGCTGCAGGCCTTGTGTCCAGAGCTGGGCCCCGCGGTTCAGGAAAGACCTGGGCAAAGTGGAGACCGTCCAGAGAACAAAACACGGATCCGAGGGCTAGAAAACGTGGCGCTATGCAGGAAGACTGAAGCCCCTGGGTTTTAGTTTGGAGAAGAGAGGCTTTGGGGGGCGTTAGGGAAAACTTCCTGTCAGGGTGGCTAAGCGCTGGAACAAATCGCCCCGGGGGGGCTGTGGGGGCTTTTAAAAGCAGGTTGGACAAACCCTTGTCAGGGATGGGATGGGCTGGGCTGGATGATCCTTAGCCCTGCCCTAAGTGCAGGGGACCGGACTGGAGACCCCTTGAGGTCCCTTCCAGTCCTATGATTTGATTCTATGTCCCCCTGTGGGGGTCCCCTTACCTGGCCTCTGGGCCCCCTGAAATACAGGGAGCCCTACAAGGTCCCAGGGGGTCCCCCTGCCTGGCCTCTGGGCCCCCCAAATACCCTTTGGCCCTAAAGATTCCCGTCTTCCTGCCCCAGTGAACCCCACAACACCCCTGCCCCCCAAGTACCTCGGCCTTCTACTGTCCCCCCCACAATGCACTTATCTGTCTTGCTCCTACCCCGCTGTGCTCGTGGGGCTCAGCCTGGGGGTTCTGGCCTGGGGCAGCAGCTGGGTGCTTCCGCCTGTTGCCAGGTGGGTTGGGGGTCTGTGGGGGAGCCTCCCGACTGCTGGGGTGTCTGGGGTCCCCAGCTCCCTGGGGACTATGGGGGCAATTACCTTGGTGGGGGGCAGCCCCACAGGGCTCCCAGAATCCAGCCCGGGCCCTGTCACTGGGGGGGTGGGAGGGGGAGGAGGTTGCTCCTGCTTGTCCTCTCCCCTCACAGCCCCTCTGTAAGGGGAAG
>NC_088807.1:26785984-26827710 GCF_011386835.1 Chrysemys picta bellii
ACCCTGGGGGGCTGAGCTGCTGGGTCCTTCCGCTGTGGGCCCTGGGGGGAGCAGCCCCCCAACATCCCCTCTCCTGGGCGTAACGGGGCGCTGCTATTGGCTGGCTCTCCGCTTCCCGCGCTGTGATTGGTCGCCGTTGGCGCGGCCCGCGCTGTGATTGGCGGGGTGGGGCGGCCATTGCTGTGATAGGCGCAGCGGGGCAGGGCAGCCCGCGCTGTGATTGGCAGGAGGGGTCAAGGGGCGGGGCGGCGGCAGTGGCCAAGGCCCGGTGGCGGACGCGGGTGGGGACAGTGCCCAAGATGGCGGCGGCGCAGCTGGTGCTCGCGGGGCTGGTGCTGGGGGCGGCGCGCGCCGAGCGGGTCCCGCTGCTGGGCTGGTCCGGCCACAGGTGGGGGCGGGGCCGGGCGGGGGCAGTGACGGGGGGGGTCTCTGTTGGGGGGCGGGGCTGGGCGGGGGGGGGGTCATTGCTTGGGGGGGCGGGGGCAGTGAGGGGGGGGGTCTCTGCCTGGGGGCGGGGGCAGTGACGGGGGGGGGTCTCTGCTGGGGGGCGGGGCTGGGGCGGGGGGGGGTCATTGCTTGGGGGGGCGGGGCTAGGCGGGGGCAGTGAGGGGGGGGGGGTCTCTGCCTGGGGGCGGGGGCAGTGACGGGGGGGGGGGGTCTCTGCCTGGGGGCGGGGGCAGTGACGGGGGGGGGGGTCTCTGCCTGGGGGCGGGGGCAGTGACGGGGGGGGGTCTCTGCTGGGGGGCGGGGCTGGGCGGGGGGGGTCATTGCTTGGGGGGGCGGGGCTAGGCGGGGGCAGTGAGGGGGGGGTGTCTCTGCCTGGGGGGGCGGGGCGGCGCTGTCAACCTCTGACCCTCCTGTGCCCCCCCCCAGCTCCCTCTGGCCCCCCCTGGCCGACAGCTACGAGGGACACGTGGTCGGCGCGGCCCAGCTGAGCGCGCTCCTCACCCCTGCGCTGGAGCGGGGCCCCCGCAACGTCCTGCTCTTCCTGCAGGAGCGGGTGAGACCCTAGCGCAGCCGGGGCCCCCCCCCCGGCCCCCCCATGCCTCTTCCTCCCCAGTCCTGTCCTCCCAGCCCCCCCGCCTCTTCCCTCCCCAGTCCTGTCCTCCCAGCCCCCCCCGCCTCTTCCCTCCCCAGTCCTGTCCCCCGTCTCTTCCCCCGCCCGGCCTCTGGGTCCCCTTGGCCCCCCCATGTCTCTTCTCCCCCGTCCCCTGTCTCTTCCCCCCAAGCTGGGTCCCCCCCGGCCCCTGGGCACCCCTTCCTCTTCCCCCCCCACTGGCCTCTGGGCTCCCCAGCACAGCCTCCCCCATGTCTTCTCTGCCCGGCCTCTGGGCCCCCTAGTACAGCCAGCCGCCCCCCCGTGTCCTTGGAGAGGCCCCTGCCTGGCCTCTGCCCTCCCCCCCCCCCCACATACAGCTGCCCCCCATGCCCAAATGGGCAATGGCGGCCCAGGCAGGAGTACCGGGAAAAGGGATCTGGGGCTGTCAGTGGATCACAAGCTAAATATGAGTCAATAAGGCTACACTGCGGGGGAGCCAATCTCGTGCTGGGCTGTGTCAGCAGGAGTGTCGCAGGCCCGACACCAGCAGTGATTCTGCCCCCGCTCACAAGCCCCGGCTGCAGGCCTGTGTCCAGAGCTGGGCCCCGCGGTTCAGGAAAGACCTGGGCAAAGTGGAGACCGTCCAGAGAACAAAACACGGATCCGAGGGCTAGAAAACGTGGCGCTATGCAGGAAGACTGAAGCCCCTGGGTTTTAGTTTGGAGAAGAGAGGCTTTGGGGGGCGTTAGGGAAAACTTCCTGTCAGGGTGGCTAAGCGCTGGAACAAATCGCCCCGGGGGGGCTGTGGGGGCTTTTAAAAGCAGGTTGGACAAACCTTGTCAGGGATGGGATGGGCTGGGCTGGATGATCCTTAGCCCTGCCCTAAGTGCAGGGGACCGGACTGGAGACCCCTTGAGGTCCCTTCCAGTCCTATGATTTGATTCTATGTCCCCCTGTGGGGGTCCCCTTACCTGGCCTCTGGGCCCCCTGAAATACAGGGAGCCCTACAAGGTCCCAGGGGGTCCCCCTGCCTGGCCTCTGGGCCCCCCAAATACCCTTTGGCCCTAAAGATTCCCGTCTTCCTGCCCCAGTGAACCCCACAACACCCCTGCCCCCCAAGTACCTCGGCCTTCTACTGTCCCCCCCACAATGCACTTATCTGTCTTGCTCCTACCCCGCTGTGCTCGTGGGGCTCAGCCTGGGGGTTCTGGCCTGGGGCAGCAGCTGGGTGCTTCCGCTGTTGCCAGGTGGGTTGGGGGTCTGTGGGGGAGCCTCCCGACTGCTGGGGTGTCTGGGGTCCCCAGCTCCCTGGGGACTATGGGGGCAATTACCTTGGTGGGGGGCAGCCCCACAGGGCTCCCAGAATCCAGCCCGGGCCCTGTCACTGGGGGGGTGGGAGGGGGAGGAGGTTGCTCCTGCTTGTCCTCTCCCCTCACAGCCCCTCTGTAAGGGGAAGTGAGCCCAGCCCATCATGTGATCCGTGACTGATCTCCCTGTGAGATTCCAGCTTCTGTGCTGCCCCCCTCCCCCCCAATAATACATGTATCATGCCCAGTGGGGAGGGAGCTGGGCTGGGGGGGCCTCAAATCACCCCCCCATTAATGTCCTCTTTCCCCCCTGCCCAGCTCAGCCTGGAGGATTTCACAGCGTATGGGGGGGTCTTCGGCAACAAGCCCGACAGCGCTTTCCCCAGCCTGGAGGTGAGCAAGGGGGGTCCGGACAGAACTGGTGGGGCTGGGAGGGGGATAGGTGGCGGGGCCGTGGCTCAGGAGTGAGAGACCGTGATGGGGCTGTGGGTTGGGGGGGTGGCAGGTTCTGCAGGGTGGGGTAAGGGACCCTGATGGTCGGGGGTGAAGGGCTGTGGGGGGCTGTGGGTCAGGTGCCTGTCTCTAACTCTTCCCTCCCACACACACAGAGCGCCCTGGCGGGGGCCCCCTCAACCCTGGTGCTCCCAGCTGTGCAGGGGGCGGCGGCCGCCGGCGTCTTGGGGCTGCTGAAAGAGAAGTTGGGGCTGAGCCCCCTGCATGTGGAGCCGGGCACCCTGAGGGAGCTTCGCCTCAATGCCAGCCTGCCTGCCCTGCTGCTGGTGCGGCTGCCCTACACCGCTGGGTATGTGCCCCATGTGCCCCCCTGGCCTGCCCGCCCTGCTGCTGGTGCGGCTGCCCTACACCGCTGGGTATGTGCCCCCCTGGCCTGGCCTGGCCTGCCCGCCCTGCTGCTGGTGCGGCTGCCCTACACCGCTGGGTACGTGCCCCATGTGCCCCCCTGGCCTGGCCTGCCCGCCCTGCTGCTGGTGCGGCTGCCCTACACCGCTGGGTATGTGCCCCATGTGCCCCCCTGGCCTGCCCGCCCTGCTGCTGGTGCGGCTGCCCTACACCGCTGGGTATGTGCCCCCCTGGCCTGGCCTGGCCTGCCCGCCCTGCTGCTGGTGCGGCTGCCCTACACCGCTGGGTACGTGCCCCATGTGCCCCCCTGGCCTGGCCTGCCCGCCCTGCTGCTGGTGCGGCTGCCCTACACCGCTGGGTATGTGCCCCCCTGGCCTGGCCTGGCCTGCCCGCCCTGCTGCTGGTGCGGCTGCCCTACACCGCTGGGTACGTGCCCCATGTGCCCCCCTGGCCTTGCCTGCCCGCCCTGCTGCTGGTGCGGCTGCCCTACACCGCTGGGTATGTGCCCCATGTGCCCCCCTGGCCTGCCCGCCCTGCTGCTAGTGCGGCTGCCCTACACCGCTGGGTATGTGCCCCCCTGGCCTGGCCTGGCCTGCCCGCCCTGCTGCTGGTGCGGCTGCCCTACACCGCTGGGTACGTGCCCCATGTGCCCCCCTGGCCTGGCCTGGCCTGCCCACCCTGCTGCTGGTGCGGCTGCCCTACACCGCTGGGTACGTGCCCCATGTGCCCCCCTGGCCTGGCCTGCCCGCCCTGCTGCTGGTGCGGCTGCCCTACACCGCTGGGTATGTGCCCCCCTGGCCTGGCCTGGCCTGCCCGCCCTGCTGCTGGTGCGGCTGCCCTACACCGCTGGGTACGTGCCCCATGTGCCCCCCTGGCCTGGCCTGCCCGCCCTGCTGCTGGTGCGGCTGCCCTACACCGCTGGGTATGTGCCCCCCTGGCCTGGCCTGGCCTGCCCGCCCTGCTGCTGGTGCGGCTGCCCTACACCGCTGGGTACGTGCCCCATGTGCCCCCCTGGCCTGGCCTGCCCGCCCTGCTGCTGGTGCGGCTGCCCTACACCGCTGGGTACGTGCCCCATGTGCCCCCCTGGCCTGGCCTGCCCGCCCTGCTGCTGGTGCGGCTGCCCTACACCGCTGGGTATGTGCCCCATGTGCCCCCCTGGCCTGCCCGCCCTGCTGCTGGTGCGGCTGCCCTACACCGCTGGGTATGTGCCCCCCTGGCCTGGCCTGGCCTGCCCGCCCTGCTGCTGGTGCGGCTGCCCTACACCGCTGGGTACGTGCCCCATGTGCCCCCCTGGCCTGGCCTGCCCGCCCTGCTGCTGGTGCGGCTGCCCTACACCGCTGGGTATGTGCCCCCCTGGCCTGGCCTGGCCTGCCCGCCCTGCTGCTGGTGCGGCTGCCCTACACCGCTGGGTACGTGCCCCATGTGCCCCCCTGGCCTTGCCTGCCCGCCCTGCTGCTGGTGCGGCTGCCCTACACCGCTGGGTATGTGCCCCATGTGCCCCCCTGGCCTGCCCGCCCTGCTGCTAGTGCGGCTGCCCTACACCGCTGGGTATGTGCCCCCCTGGCCTGGCCTGGCCTGCCCGCCCTGCTGCTGGTGCGGCTGCCCTACACCGCTGGGTACGTGCCCCATGTGCCCCCCTGGCCTGGCCTGGCCTGCCCACCCTGCTGCTGGTGCGGCTGCCCTACACCGCTGGGTACGTGCCCCATGTGCCCCCCTGGCCTGGCCTGCCCGCCCTGCTGCTGGTGCGGCTGCCCTACACCGCTGGGTATGTGCCCCCCTGGCCTGGCCTGGCCTGCCCGCCCTGCTGCTGGTGCGGCTGCCCTACACCGCTGGGTACGTGCCCCATGTGCCCCCCTGGCCTGCCCGCCCTGCTGCTGGTGCGGCTGCCCCATGCCGCTGGGTATGTGTCCCGTTCTCCCCACCCCCCGGCCTGGCTTGCCCGCCCTGCTACTGGGTACGTGCCCCGTGTCCGTCTCCTCCCCCTCCCCCCCCGGCCTCCCAATATGACCTGGCCTGCCCGCCCTGCTGCTGGTCCTGCTGCCCCATGTCCATGCCACGGCCTGGCCTGCACTGCCCAGGTCTGTGTCCATGGCTCTGGGTTCACCCCTTGGAGAGTGGGGGGCTTGAGACGCTGTGACTGGCTGGCCTGCGGGAATGTGGGGCTGGAGGTCCCAGCATGGGGCCCACATGGGGGGGGTGCCCTCTGGCACCTTCCCCTGATGTGCTTCTCTTCATCTCCAGCTCCAGCCTCATGGCCCCCAAGGAGGTGCTGATGAGCAACGGTGAGTCTGGCTCCCCAGGGCCCCTTCCCTACCCCAATCCTGGGTCCTCTGCCCCCCATGGCTGGGTCTTCCAGCCACCCTTCGTATCCAGGGCCCCTCCCCCCATTGCTGGGTACTCCCCATTTCCCCCCTGAAGTGCCCAGATTGGTGTGGGGAGTATCCCCTCCACAGCCCCTGGGGTAGGGTGGGTCAGTGTTTGGGGGCTGGCTGAGGGGTTAGCTGGGGAGGCAGTGGGGCCAGGGGGCAGTGCTGTTAACCCCTGATGTGTCTGCCCCAGATGAGATCATTGGGCAGGTGCTCAGCGCCTTGAAGGAGGAGGACGTGCCCTACACGGCGCTGCTGACAGCCGGAGCCCCCTCACGGGTACATCTCTTCTCTCCCCCCCCCCCTCCCTCCTGCCAGGGGCCCCCTCAGGGGCATGTCCCCCCACTGACCCTCCTCCCCTGGCCGGGGGGGCCCCTTGGGTACATCCCCATATCTGGCGCCCTGGCCATGCACCTCTCCTGGGTATGTCCCATTCACACTGACAACCCCCGCTCCCAGAGACCTGCCCTAACCCCTGAGCTGGGCCCTCCGGGTACTCCGCTGCCCCCCAGCTCTCACCCAGCCTTCTCCCCAGGTTCTCCGGGACGTCTCTGGGGTGGCCCCCGGGGGAGTGGGCCGCCAGCTGCTGCAGAAGCCGACCCCAGCACCAGCACAGCACCCCCCAGTGCGGTACCCCCTGACCGGTGAGCCCCGGATCCTCTTCTGGGCCCAGAACTTCTCCGTGGTCCAGGGCAGCAAGTGGGTCGACCTGACGCCCCAGACGTTCGGGGCTGTGGCCTCCGTTGATGTGAGCGGCTCATCCTGGAGCTCCAATGACTCCCGGTGAGAGTGGGGCTGCGGATCGGGAGTGAGGGGCACTGCAGTGGTGGGGGGCTTAGGCTTGGGCTACCAGGGGGTGCGGGTCAGGAGTGAGGGGCACAGGCAGAGCTGGGGGGACTGGGCTACCAGGGGGTGTGGGTCAGGAGTGAGGGGCACAGGCAGAGCTGGGGGGACTGAGGGTTGGGCTACCAGGGGGTGCGGGTCAGGAGTGAGGGGCACTGGCAGAGCTGGGGGGAGCCCAGGGCTGGGCTGATAGGGGGCTGCTGGTTGGGAGTGTGGGGCACCACTGGGGTCACTGTCTCTGTCCCCCTATCCAGGCTGGTGCTGAAGTATGCAAATGTTCTGGGGTCCCCTCTGACTGTCACGTGAGTATATGGGGGGCTGGCTAGGCCTGGGAGAGACGTGTGCTGTCTCCTGGGGGGTGTCACTACATTGACTTGGAGGCTCTGGGGGTGCTGGGGTGTGGGGGGAGGCTGCTGGTGTCTGGGGGGATCTGGCTGGATCACAGGGGATGGATCACTTGATGTTACCGGTTCTGTTCATTCTCTGGGGCCCCTGGCACTGGCCACGGTCGGCGCTTTGGGCTGTCTCAGTGCTGACCCTTGGGGGTTTCTGGGGGTCTGTCTGGCCCTCGGGTGGCTTTGGGGGGCCTGGCTGAAGGCTCAGGGGGTTCTGGCTGGGGTATGTCTGGATGAGCCGTCCCTCCCCCCGCCCCTCCAGGTTCCACATGACCAGCCGGCGGTTTCCTGTCTCGGGCCGGGACTGGTTCCAGCTGAGCCGCCTGGAGCTGGCGACGCCCTCGGCCAGGCCCAGTGTCTTCAACGCCTCGCAGGTGACGGCCCCCAGCGACTATTCCTGGCACTGCGCCTACCTCAGCAGCCTGCCGGGCTTCGGGGCCGGCCTCCAGCCCCACGGCCCCAGCCCCAGCTGGGGGGTGCTGCTCCAGGATGTGCAGGTACCGGCTGGGACGCCTGGGTTCTCTCCTGGCTCGGGGGGGGGGGGGGGGGGGGCTCGGAGCCTGGCTAAATCTAACCGCTTCTCCCCCCCCCCCCCCCCCAGCTGCAGGGGTTCAACGTGACGGGCCTGCAGTTCTCCTACGCCAGCGACTGCGCCGGGTTCTTCGCGCCGGGCACCTGGATGGGGCTGCTCACGGCCCTGCTGCTCGGCGCTATCTTCGCCTGCGGCCTCCACATGCTGCTGGGCCTCAAGACCATGGACCGCTTCGACGACCCCAAGGGGGCCACCATCGCCGTGCCCCAGGGCGAGTAGGGCGGGGCTGGGTCCTGCTCCCCCCGAGCTGGGACCCCCAGGCTCTGCACGGGGGCCTGAGCTGTGTGCGCCCCTCCCCCGGACCCTGCTCTTCTCTCTTCCACCCCCCTCCCCCGAGCTGGGACCCCCAGGCTCTGCACGGGGGCCTGAGCTGTGTGCGCCCCTCCCCCGGACCCTGCTCTTCTCTCCCCCCTCCCCCGAGCTGGGACCCCCAGGCTCTGCACGGGGGCCTGAGCTCTGTGCGCCCCTCCCCCCAGGCTGTGTGCAGTGGGGCCCGTGCAGCCCCCCACACTCTGCCCCAAGCTCCACACACAGCTGCCGAAGGGGGGGTGTCTAGACCCCCCCCCCCCTGCTGCTCTAACCCTGCCCCCCCCACTGGGGGCTGTTTCTTATTTATTGGGGGCCCTGCCCCCCCTCCTCTCCCCACAGCCCCTGAATAAATCGTGTCTGGGCCCAGCCCCTGTGTCCGTCTGTCTGTCCGGGGCTCGTAGGGGGCCGGGAGGGGCCTGGGACTTCTTTCTCTGGCGGAGGGAGCGGGGGTGGTGTCTCGCTGTGTACCTCAGTTGTGGCGGAAGGATCTGGCGTAGCCATGGAGAGAAATAAACGTGGGACTCTGTTCTCTGGCGGACGGAGACAAGCTCATGCGGCTGAGTATAGGAACTCATTTATTCGGCGGAAGGATCTGGGGCTTTTCTCTTTCGGAAGAGACGGCTACGCTACAATATGGAACCGGGATTAGTTTTGTCGGCGGAGGGATGCGGTGCTTTAGAGTGGATGTCGGCACTCTACTTATTGGCGGAGGGTTCCCACCTCTGGCGGTGAAAAGGCCCTGAGCCGGGGTTTGCCTGCAGCGGAGGGGGGGCGTGTCATGTGCCCTCGCCGGGACTCGTTTCCTGGCGGAGGGATCCGGGGGTGTGGTAGGTAGGCCCGGGACTCGTTTCCAGGCGGAGGGATCCGGAGCAGGCGGCGCTGCCACCCAGCCTGGCTCCGCGCGGGGCGGGGGGAGGCGGCTCCGGACCCGCCGCCATGGACGAGGCCTACGACGTGATCGTGCTGGGCACGGGGCTGAGCGTGAGTCCGGGGGTGGGCCCCCCAGAGCCCCCCTTGCACCCCGGGGTGCGGGCCCCCCAATGCAGCCCCCCATTAGATCCCCGGAGCCCCCCTTGCACCCCCCAGTGCAATTCCCCCAATACAACCCCCCCATTGCACCCCCGGGTGTGGGACCCCCCTACAACCCCCCTATTGCAGCCCCCTGGTGCACCCCCAGGACCCCCCTTGTACCCCAGGGTGTAGGCCCCCCCAGTGCAGCCCCCCCTTGTGCTCCCCAGTGCAGCCCCCCCTTGCGCCCCCCTATTGCATCCCCAGAGTCCCCCCGTTGAGCTCTGGGTTGCGGGACCCCCCTCCGGCCCCCCTATTGCACCCCTCAGTGCAACTCACCCAATGCAGCCCCCCATTGCATCCCCAGAGCCCCCCTTGCACCCCCCAGTGCAACTCCCCCAATGCAACCCCCCATTGCAGCCCTGGGTGCGGGACCCCCCTACAGCCCCCTTATTGCAGCCCCCTGGTGCACCCCCAGGGCCCCCCTTGCATCCTGGGGTGTGGGCCCCCCAATGCAGCCCCCCCAGTGCAACCCCCCATTGCACCCCCAGGGCCCCCCTTGCACCCCGGGGTGTGGGCCCCCAATACAATGCAGTCCCCCATTGCAGCCCCAGAGCCCCCCCTTGAACTCTGGGGTGCGGGACCCCCCTGCAACCCCCCCATTGCACCCCCAGGTGTGGGACCCCCTACAGCCCCCCAATACAGCCCCCAGTGCACCCCCAGAGCCCCCAGTGCACCCCCAGAGCCCCCATTGCACGCCAGGGTGCGGGCCCCCCAATGCAGCCCCCCATTGCATCCCCAGAGCCCCCTTGCACTCCGGGGTGCGGGCCCCCAATGCAGCCCCCCTTGCAACCCCCATTGCACCCCTGGGTGTGGGATCCCCCTACAGCCCCCCCAATGCAGCCCCCTGGTGCACCCCCAGGGCCCTCCTTGCACCCTGGGGTGCGGGCCCCCAATGCAACCCCCCCATTGCATCCCCAGAGCCCCCATTGCATGTCAGGGTGCGGGCCCCCCAATGCAGCCCCCCTTGCAACCCCCAGTGCAACTCCCCCAATGGAACCCCCCATTGCAGCCCCAGGTGCGGCACCCCCCTACAGCCCCTATTGCACCCCCGGGTGTGGGAACCCCCTGCCGCCTCCCTATTGCAATCAGTGGCTGGCTCCAGGCACCAGCCTGGCAAACAGGTGCTTGGGGCAGCCGCTCCGGAGAGGGGCGGCAGGTCCAGGTATTCGGCGGCAATTCGGGGGACGGAGGACCTCCCGCCGAATTGCCGCAGATTGCGATCGCTTTTGTTTGTTTTTTTGGCTGCTTGGGACGGCCAAAACCCTGGAGCCGGCCCTGATTGCAACTCCCCCAGTGCAACCCCCCACTGCACCTCCTGTGTGCCCTGCACCGCATGCACATTCCCCTTGGCACCCCTGACACGGCCCCCCATTGCAGTCCCTAATGTGCCCCACTGCAACTCCTCCACTGCACCCATCTCCAGGGAACCCTGCTAGACCCCTCCATTGCAACCTCTGCTCCCCCCCCCCATGT
Organism: Chrysemys picta bellii; assembly: GCF_011386835.1. Lineage (NCBI taxonomy): Eukaryota > Metazoa > Chordata > Testudines > Emydidae > Chrysemys > Chrysemys picta. The sequence continues at coordinate 26,796,238 of NC_088807.1, forward strand.
CTCGCTCCTCCTAGTCCAGTGTTCCTCAGCCCCCCATGGTAATACCTCCCTGTCCCCCCTTGCGTCTCCTCTCCATGCACCCCTCTATTGCCCCGATCTCTGGGCACCTCACCCCGGGAACACCACTAGATTCTTAGTGGAACCTTCCCCATTGTGCTCCCCACTCCGTGCACCTCCCATTCCCCCTCCCTAACCCATCACCCGTCCTTCAGCCCCCACCTGTCCCCCAGTGCGCCCTGCCCCCCCAGCACCCTGAAAATGGGGTAGTCCCCCCATTTATCTCCCCACTGCATCTTTGCCAAGGAAGAGGTGGGAAGTGACCCCCCCCAGCTCCCCCTCTGTCAGCCCCTCCTGGATCACAGAGCCCCCCCTTCCCTGCACTGCACAGCAGGGTGCAGCCCCCCCATGTGCTGGCCCCTTGCACCAGCCAATGGGGCCGTGAAGTCCCCCCCTTACCACCCCCACCCAGGTCTTGGTAGCTGGGGGCGTCTTCCCTTTGCACCCCAAAGCTGCCTCCCTGACAGTCATTGCACCCCAAAGCTGCCTCCCCGACAGTCACTACCCCCCTCAGCACATCAGGTACAACTGGGCTGCCCCACTCCTGCCGCGGTGGGTGCCCCCCACTGCACCCCAAATGTAACCCTGCCCCCCTTCCAACATCCCAGCTCCTGACCCTGAGTCAGCTCCCTCCAGCCCCACTCAGCCTCTTGCCCCATCTCGAGGGAAGGGAGAAGGGCCCCATTCCCTGCCCCCACCCAGCCGCCGACCTCCCCACCCCAGGGCCAGATGGGAGCCGGGGCTCTGAGGCAGCACTGACCCCCCCACCCCCACCCCCCCGCCCTCCAGGAATGCATCCTGTCCGGGATCATGTCGGTGAACGGGAAGAAGGTTCTGCACATGGACCGGAACCCCTACTATGGGGGAGAGAGCTCCTCCATCACCCCCCTGGAGGAGGTGAGGGGCTGGGCCTTGGGGTGATGGGGGGGCAGTGGGGAGTGGGTCTCAGGGGGGCTGATTTGGGGGTGTAGGCCCCAGCGGAAGGGGGTTTGATGTGGGGGCTGGTTCAAGATGGGGTCTATTGGGGGGCATGGGGGTCCCGTAGAAGGACAGGGTTTGAGGGGGGGCTGGTTTTGGGGTGCAGGGGGTTCCCCAGTGGGAGGAGGTGGGCTGGTTTGGGGGTGCAGGGGGCTCATGAGGAAGGAGCCTGGGGGAGAGTTCACCAGCGGGAGGATGTGGGGGCTGGCTTGGGGGGTAGGGGTGCCCCAGGGGGCTGGGACAGGTGACTCTAACTCTCTCTCCCTCCCCCCCCCCCAGTTGTATAAACGCTTCGGGCTCCCCGAGGGGCCCCCTGAGTCCATGGGGCGCGGCCGGGACTGGAACGTCGACCTGATCCCCAAATTCCTCATGGCCAACGGTAAAGGGGGTCCGGGGGAGCAGGGGCCTGGCATGTGAGGGGAGTTGAGGTTCTGGGGAACTCGTGTGGGGTGGGGGTGGGGGTGTCGCTCCACTCCCTCCCCCTCACCGTAGTCCCCCCCGCCCCCAGGCCAACTGGTGAAGATGCTGCTGTACACGGAGGTGACCCGGTACCTGGACTTCAAGGTGGTGGAGGGGAGCTTCGTCTACAGGGGGGGGCAGGTACACAAGGTGCCCTCCACCGAGACCGAGGCGCTGGCGTCCAGTGAGTGACCCCCCACTGCCCCCTCCGAGGGGACCCCCCACCGCTCCCCTTCCTAGGACTCCTGTCCTCCACCCGCTGTCCCCCCAAGGGGTCCCTCCCCCTGAGGGAAGTCCCCCACTGCTCTGGGGACCCGCTGCTGTCCATCCCCCCCCCCCCCCCAGACTGGGGGGAGTTAGTGCCCCCCCGCAAGGGGATTGTGCCCTCTGACCCCCCCATGGCCCCATCCCCTGGGGTGATGTAAGCCCCCCAGCCTGGTTTTCTCCCCCACATGGCACCTCTCCTCCCCTCCCCCCCCCCCGTGCCCTCCAGCCACCGCCACCCCATCCCCCCGCACTAACAACCCCCTCACCCCCCGCAGATCTCATGGGCATGTTTGAGAAGCGCCGGTTCCGGAAGTTCCTCGTCTTCGTGGCTAATTTTGATGAGAACGAGCCCCAGACGCTGGAGGGGGTCGACCCCTGCGGGACCCCCATGCGGGACGTGTACGAGCGCTTCGACCTGGGGCAGGACGTGATCGACTTCACGGGCCACGCGCTGGCGCTGTACCGCACCGACGAGTGAGTCGTGCTCCGGAGCCGCTCCCAGGGGGGCCGTGCCCAGTTCGGGGGTGGTCACGTCCCTGCAGCGAGTCCCCCTGGGTCAGAGCCCCAGCGGGGGTGGGGGGGCGCCCCCTTCGCGCTGGCTCTAAAGTTCCTGCCCCGGCTCCGCCTGGCACTTTGTCCCCCAGCGGGTCCCCGGGCGGCTTCCTGCCCAGGGGTTGCCCCAAATATCCACGCAAGGGGCGTGGCCATGGTCTCCTGGGGGGCCCAACCCCTGCCAGCCGGGCACCTCTGGGTCTCTGCAAAGATCAACCCCCCGCACCCTGCCTAATTACCCATGCAGCTCGTGGGGAAACTGAGGCACTCACACTATTCATATGAAATATGAAACCCCCTGCCCTGGACCCCCCACCCCAGCTCTGCTGGTGCCCCTCACTCCCGACCCACAGCCCCAGCCCTGAGCCCCCCTCACCCCGTCTCTCCCCACAGTTACCTGGACCAGCCCTGCCTAGAGACCATTAACCGGATCAAGCTGTACAGCGAGTCGCTGGCCCGCTATGGGAAGAGCCCCTACCTCTACCCGCTCTACGGGCTGGGGGAGCTGCCCCAAGGGTTCGCCAGGTGAGTGGGGGGCGTGGAGAGATGGCAGAGAGCTCGGGGGCGTCGGGTGGGATCCAAGGGGGGCGGCGCCTGATCTCCAAGGTCTCTGTCCCCCTCTAGGCTCAGCGCGATCTACGGGGGCACCTACATGCTCAACAAGCCCGTGGACGAGATCGTGATGGAGAACGGCCGGGTCGTGGGGGTCCGATCGGAGGGGGAGGTGAGCAGGGGGTGCAGGGGGTAGGCACCAGCCCAACACACACAGTGATTTTGGGGGGTTCCCCACTAGGCCCCTCGTTAAATCTGAAGGGGGGTTCTCTGGTTTCCATCAGTGCCCCCTGCCTGGGGTATCGGGGGGCTTGCTTGTCCGATAGGGGCTGGGTTTGGGGCGCCTCTTCCCTGGGGGGGGGCTCAGGCCCAACCCCCAGTGGCTGCCCCCAGTTCTCCTTCTCCTGGGGGAGGGGTTGCCTGTCCCCCCCGGCCCGGTTCCTGGCTCTGCTTTGGGGTACCCCTTGGAGGGGTCGCTTTACCCAGCAGGGAATCTGGGGGATGCCGGGGGGGAGGGGGAGTCGGGCTGGGGCTTTCCCCTCTCTCTCTGGGCTCAGGCCTGGGAGGGGCTGAATTCCTGTCCCCCCAGGTGGCGCGGTGCAAACAGCTGATCTGCGACCCCAGCTACGTGCCAGAGCGAGTCCGCAGGGCCGGCCGCGTCGTCCGGGTCATCTGCATCCTGAGCCACCCCATCCACGGCACCAGCGAGGCCGGTTCCTGCCAGGTCATCCTGCCCCAGAACCAGCTGGGCCGCAAGTCGGGTCAGCGCCGGGAAGGGGGGGGGCTGGGGCTGTCCCTGGGAGCTCCCACCCCCCTGCGGCATCACGTGGGGCGGAGCTGCGGGGGGACGGGGTGCAGGCAGTCGGGGCATCCCACGGGGGCAGTGCTGGGGGGGGCGGCTGAGCCACGGGGGAGGGGTGCAGTGCTGGGGGGGGGGCTGAGCCACGGGGGAGGGGTGCAGTGCTGGGGGGGGGGGGGCTGAGCCACGGGGGAGGGGTGCAGTGCTGGGCGGGGGCCACCACACTGAGCAGCCCGCAGGCCTGTACAGACGACTCGGTCGCTGCGGGGGTGTCGCCAGCTGCATTTCCTCGTCTCCCTGGCCCCTCGTTAACTGGGCAGCCTCTGGGGGAAACTGAGGCACACCCGCTATTTCTACGAAGCCTCACGACCCATCCCCCCCTCCCCAGATATCTACGTCTGTCTGGTTTCCTGGGCCCACAACGTGGCCGCGCCCGGGAAGTTCATCGCCATTGTCAGCACCACGGTGGAGACGTCGGAGCCAGAGCGGGAGGTGGAGCCGGCGCTGCAGCTGCTGGAGCCCATCGACCAGAAGTGAGGCCGGGGGGGTAGGGAGCCGGGTAAAGGGCTGGGAATTGTGGGGGGAATAGGGCAAGGAGGGAGCTGGGGAGCTTGGAACTCAGTGTGTGGGGGGTCTGACGGGGTACCTGGGGTGCAGCCCCCCAAACCCACTAGCCTGGGTGTCCCTCTATGGGCATCTCCCAGCCCCCGTCATGGCCCTGGGCTGGCCCACGGGACGATAACGCCCAGCAGACCCGGACTCGCCACACGCCCCGCCCCACGGCTTTGTACCAAACGCACGATCGGTGAATGAGGGGGGCCCCCAGGGTGCTGCCTGAGGTGCAGAGCCCCCCGGGGGGAAAGGTCAGTGTGGGGGATGGGGAGATTCTGCTTCGCTAGGTGAGCTGGAAAGCGGGGGAGGGAGGAGCGGGGGGGGGGTAAAGGCCTCTGGTGGGGACTGTGTGAGTGTGACTCACCCTCCCCCCTCTTCCCTGGCAGGTTTGTGGCCATCAGTGACTTGTACGAGCCCATGGACGATGGCACGGAGAGCCAGGTGAACGCCCCTGCGGGGAATTCCCATCTCCCCCCCCCCTTGTGGGACGTCCCATCTCCCCCCCCCTTGCTAGACTGTGTAAGCAGGAGCTGCTCTGGGGGGGGCTGGGGGAGGGGGGGGCTGGGGGAAGGCAGCAAAATCTGCAGATGATACAAAACTTCTCGAGAGTTAAGTCCCAGGCAGCCTGCGAAGAGCTACAAAAGGGTCTCACAAACCGGGTGACTGGGCAACAAAAAGGCAGAGGAAATTCACTGTTGATAAATGCAGAGGAATGCACATTGGAAACCTCATCCCAACTCCACGTATAAAACTAAATTAAATTCTCTGTTACCGGAGAGGGGGGGTTGGAGTCACTGTGGTTGGTTCTCTGAACACATCCACTCAATGTGCAGCGGCAGCCAAAAAAGCCACCAGAATGGTGGGAATCATTCGGAAAGGGAGAGATAATAAGACAGAAAATATTATGTTGCCTCTATATAAATCCACGGCACGTCCACATCTTGAATACTGTGTGCTGATGTGGTCGCCCCGTCTCAAAATTATATATTTGAATTGGAAAAGATACAGAAATGGGCAACAAAAATAATGAGGGGTCTGGAACGGCTGCCGTATGAGGAGAGATTAATAAGACTGGGACTTTTCAGCTTGGAAAAGAGGCGACTAAGGGGGGATATGACAGAGGTCTATAAAATCATGACTGTTGTGGAGAAAGTAGATAAGGCAGTGTTATTTACTTCTCCTAACACAAGAACTAGGGGTCACCAAATGTAATGAATAGGCAGCAGGTTTAAAACAAATAAAAGGAAGTATTTCTTCACACAACTCACAGTCAACCTGTGGAACTCCTCGCCAGAGGATGTTGTGAAGGCCAAGACCATAACGGTTCAAAAAAGAACTAGATAAGTTCATGGAGGATAGGTCCATCAGTGGCTATTAGCCAGGACGGGCAGGGATGGTGTCTGTAGCCTCTGTTTGCCAGGAGCTGGGAATGAGCAACAGGGGATGGATCACTTGGTGATTCCCTGTTCTGGTCATTCCCTCTGGGGCACCTGGCATTGCCACTGGCAGCAGACAAGGCACTGGGCTAGATGGACCCTTAGTCTGACCCCATCTGGCTGTTCTGATGCTGCATTAGGGGTGTCCCATGGGCTGGGGGACAGGCTGGGGGTATCCTGGTGCTGATGGGGGATGGATGGGTAGGTAGGGGGTGTCGCGGGGTGGGGAGCAGGGAAGGGAGCAAGTGCAAATTTACCACCACCCCAGGTGACACCGTGTTCATTCTCCCCCCCCCCCCCCCCCCCCCAGATTTTCTGCTCCCGGTCATATGATGCCACTACCCACTTCGAGACGACCTGTGACGACATCAAGGACATTTACCGGCGCATGGTTGGCACTGCCTTTGACTTTGAGAGCATGAAACGGCGCCAGAGCCACGTCTTCGGGGAGGACGAGCAGTGACACACCCCCCGCCAGGGCCAGCTGGGGCCCCCCCAGCACAGGGACCAAGCCGTGACTTCTCCCCCATCTGCACCAGGACCAGTCCCCCCCTACCAGGGCCAGCTGTGACTCTTCCCCCCCACCCCCCATCCTCTGGGACCAACCCCCCCTACACACACATCAATCCAGTACCTCCCTAAGTACCAGGAACAGCTGTGGCCCATCACCCCCAAATCCCCCACCCCACAGCTGCTGCCCCAAGCAGGGACCAAGCCTGGCACTACCCCAACCCCCACCTTCCCCGGGGGCGTCTTCTCTCCACCCCCCGCCCCGGGGGCAGCTCTGTAGGGCACTTCTAAGGCCTGGGAGACTCCCCCCTCCCCCAGATTGGGGGGGGTCACCCCGCTCCCCCAAAGCTGGTCCCGTTTCCCTTGCCCCCCGTCTCGTGTCCGCCCCCCGCCTTAGCCGTGTAGGGGGTCAGGTTCATGTACGTTCATGGGGGGGGTCAGTACTCCCCCCCAGCACCTGCTGCTCGCTGTAATTTATTTTAAGTTATTAATACTGGACCAGGGCCAAGAGGGGGAGAAGAGCTGGGGGGACATTGCAGCCCTGTTTCCGGGGGGGTGCTCTGGGTGGGGTGTGCCCCCCTGGGCCCCATGCTGTCAATATTTAACAACCCCCCCCCTCCCCCGCGCGCGCTCAATTGTGTCCAGGCAATAAAGTTACTTTAGTCAACTATGCTCCTGCCTCCTGGGGGGGGGGAGGGTAGTGGCTGATCCCTGGCACATGGGGGGGATATCTGGGTTCGGGGGGAGGAAGGTGGCACATGGGGGGGCTGATATCTAGCACGGGGGGTACCTGGGTCTGGGGGGCGATGCTGGCACATGGGGGGGCGGATACCTGGCACGGGGGGGGCAGTACCCACAGGGGAGCAGCTGGAGGGGAAGGCGGGACCCATTGCCCCCCCCCAGGTCTCTGGTGTGTCGCCGGGGCAGAAGGGGCACTTCAATCCATTCTGAAGCACTTAGAGGAGAGGAAAGTGATCGGGAACAGTCAGCATGGATTCGCCAAGGGGAAGTCGTGCCTGACTAACCTAATTGCCTTCTATGAGGAGATAACTGGCTCTGTGGATGTGTTATTCCTTGATCTTAGCAAAGCTTTTGATACGGTCTCCCACAGTATTCTTGCCAGCAAGTTAAAGAGGTATGGGCTGGATGAATGGACTGTAAGGTGGATAGAAAGCTGGCTAGATCGTCGGCTCAACGCGTAGTGATCAATGGCTCCATGTCTAGTTGGCAGCCGGTTTCAAGCGGAGTGCCCCAAGGGTTGGTCCTGGGGCCGGTTTTGTTCAACATCTTTATTAATGGTCTGGAGGATGGCGTGGAATGCACCCTAAGCAAGTTCGCGGATGACACTAAACTGGGAGGAGTGGTAGATACGCTGGAGGGTAGGGATCAGATACAGAGGGACCTAGACAAATTGGAGGATTGGGCCAAAAGAAATCGGATGAGGTTCAACAAAGACAAGTGCAGAGTCCTGCACTTAGGACGGAAGAATCCCACACACTGCTACAGGCTGGGGACCGAGTGGCTAAGCGGCAGTTCTGCAGAAAAGGACCTGGGGGTCACAGTGGACGAGAAGCTGGATATGAGTCAACAGTGTGACCTTGTTGCCAAGAAGGCTAACGGCATTTTGGGCTGTATAAGTAGGGGCATTGCCAGCAGATCAAGGACGTGATCGTTCCCTTTATTCGACATTGGTGAGGCCTCATCTGGAATACTGTGTCCAGTTTTGGGCCCTGCACTACAAGAAGGATGTGGAAAAATTGGAAAAAGTCCAGCAGAGGGCAACAAAAATGATTAGGGGGCTGGAGCACATGACTTATGAGGAGAGGCTGAGGGAACTGGGGTTATTCAGTCTGCAGAAGAGAAGAGTGAGGGGGGATTTGATAGCTGCTTTCAACTACCTGAGGCGGGGTTCCAAAGAGGATGGAGCTCGTCTGTTCTCAGTGGTGGCAGCGACTGGACAAGGAGCGATGGTCTCAAGTTGTGGGTGGTCTAGTCTGGCTCAGGAGACAGCTCAGGGAAGGTTCTAGGCTGCTTGGGGGACTCCCAGGGGGTTGTAGGCTGGCTCCAGGAGGGGAAGGTCTAAGCTGGCTGAGGAGACAGGTCAGGGAAGGTTCTAGTCTGGCTGAGGAGACAGGTCAGGGAAGGTTCTAGTCTGGCTGAGGAGACAGGTCAGGGAAGGTTCTAGGCTGCTTGGGGGGCTCCCATGAGGTTCTAGGCTGGCTCAGGAGACAGGTCAGAGAAGGTTCTAGGCTGGCTCAGGAGACAAGTCAGAGAGGTTCTAGTCTGCTTGGGGGCTCCCAGGGGTTCTAGGCGGGCTCCAGGAGGGGGAGGGTCTAAGCTGGCTCAGGAGACAGGTCAGGGAAGGTTCTAGGCTGCTTGGGGGGGCTCCCAGGGGTTCTAGGCTGGCTGAGGAGACAGGTCAGGGAAGGTTCTAGGCTGGCTGAGGAGACAGGTCAGGGAAGGTTCTAGGCTGCTTGGGGGCTCCCAGAGGTTCTAGGCTGGTCGAGGAGACAGGTCAGGGAAGGTTCTAGGCTGGCTGAGGAGACAGGTCAGGGAAGGTTCTAGGCTGCTTGGGGGCTCCCAGAGGTTCTAGGCTGGTCGAGGAGACAGGTCAGGGAAGGTTCTAGGCTGCTTGGGGGGGGCTCCCAGGGGTTCTAGGCTAGCTGAGGAGACAGCTCAGGGAAGGTTCTAGGCTAGCTGAGGAGACAGCTCAGGGAAGGTTCTAGGCTGCTTGGGGGCTCCCAGGGGTTCTAGGCTGGCTCAGGAGACGGGTCAGGGAAGGTTGTAGGCTGGCTGAAGAGACAGGTCAGGGAAGGTTCTAGGCTGCTTGGGGGCTCCCAGGGGTTCTAGGCTGGCTGAGGAGGCAGGTCAGGGAAGGGTCTAGGCTGCTTGGGGGGGGCTCCCAGGGGTTCTAGGCTGGCTCCAGGAGGGGGCGGAGCGCTGCACCGGCTGGACACCCCCCGGCTGGGGCGATGTACCCGGGGCTGCTCCTGCTTATCGCTGCGGGTGGGACTAGGTGACCCCTCTCCCCCCCCCCCCCCCCCCGCTCTTCCAACTCTGATGTTGTGAGTCTAGAAAAGGGGCGGAGCCCGGCGGTGCCCCCCCCCCGCGCATGGGGCAAGCTCCGCCCCCGCCTTGCGGTGACCGCCCACTCCCGGCAGCCTCTGCGGCTCCCTCCGGCCCCCCACACCGCGATTTGCATAGCGGGGGGCGGGGCGAGGCAGCGGCTGCGCTGCGTCACTCGGCGGACGGCGCGTGCGGGTGACGTCGCGTCAGCTGGTTGCTGCGGAGCTTCTGCGGGTCCAGCGGCCCCGACCGGAAACGTCGCCGGGATCCCCCCACGTGACCCGCCGGGACACCCCCCCCTCGGGCTTCCCCGCTAGGGCTTCCCCGCCCCCCCCGGCTCCAGTGACCCCCCCCAAGCTCCACCCCCAGCCTCTGCCCCCCAGCGCCCGGGACCCCCCCCGTGCCCGGGACCCCCAGCGCCTGGGACCACCAGCTCCACCCCCAACGCCTGGGACCCCCCCCCCAGTGCCCGGGACCCCCAGCGCCTGGGACCCCCCCAGCTCCAGCCTCTGCCCCCCCCCCAGCGCCTGGGACCCCCCCAGCTCCAGCCTCTGCCCCCCCCCAGCGCCTGGGACCCCCCCAGCTCCAGCCTCTGCCCCCCCCCCAGTGCCCGGGACCCCCCCCAGCGCCTGGGACCCCCCCAGCTCCAGCCTCTGCCCCCCCCCAGTGCCCGGGACCCCCCCAGCTCCAGCCTCTGCCCCCCCCCCAGCGCCTGGGACCCCCAGCTCCACCCCCAACGCCTGGAACCCCCCCCCAGTGCCTGGGACCCCCAGCTCCACCCCCAGCCTCTGCCCCCCAGTGACCCCCCCCGCCTTTCTCCCCATATCCAGGGACCACCAGGCCCTAGGCAGCCACAGGGCCCCTGACTCCCCCTCACATCCTCTCCACTGACCCTTCCTAGGGTCCCTCCTTAGCCCCCCCCCCCCCGGGCACCTCACAGGCCGTGGTCCCCCACCCACTCTCTCTGTCTTGGGGTCCCCCCCACCCCCGACCATGGCGCAGTACAAGGGGGCGGCCAGCGAGGCCGGTCGGGCCCTGCAACTGATGAAGAAGCGGGAACGGCAGCGGGAGCACATGGAGCAGATGCGGCAGCGCATCGCGGAGGTCGGGGGACCCTGGGGGCCGGGGGACCCTGGGGGCTGGGGGTGGGGACAATGGATGCAGAGCTACTGGGGCAGTGCTGAGGTGGGGGGGGAGGAGGAATGGGGACCTCTGGAGGGGGGGACAGATGGGAACCCTACGGAAGGGGGGCAGATCGTCTGGGGGTGGGGACGGTACCTGGGGTGGTGTGCAGCTGGGGCCAGAACTTGGGAAAGTGCAGAGACCTGGGGGAGGAGGCAGGACATGTTGGGCAGACCGGCCCCCCAGTTCCTCACGCCCATGCCCCCCGGCAGGAGAACATCATGAAGTCGAACATCGATAAGAAGTTCTCGGCTCATTACGATGCGGTGGAAGCAGAACTGAAATCCAGCACCGTGGGTGAGTGTGGGCAGGGGACCCAGGAGTCTGGGCTCCTCCCCCCCCCCCGCCCCAAACAAAAAAACTAGACCCCACTCCCCTCACAGAGCTGGGGAGAGAATCCAGGACTCCTGGCTCCCAGCCCCCCTTGCTCCAGCCACTAGTCCCTGCTCCCCTCCCGGTGCTGGGAGAGAACCCAGGCGTCCTGACACACACCCTCTCCCCCAGGTCTGGTGACCCTGAACGACATGAAGGCCAAGCAGGAGGCGCTGGTGAAGGAGCGGGAGAAGCAGCTGGCCAAGAAGGAGCAGTCCAAGGAGCTGCAGCTGTGAGTGGGGTGGGGGGTGTCTCTGACTGCCGGGCTCCCCTGCTAACTTGGGGGGGGCGCGGGATCTGTAAGGGGGGGGGTCATTGTGTCTCCTCTCCGATGGAGGGAGCCCTTTTTAGGGGGTATTTCTTGGGGGAGGGGACCCGGCTCCTCAGGCTTCCGCTGCTCTCTCCAAGGTGGGGTCCCCATGTCTGGGGGCCCTGTTGGGGGGTTGATCCCTCTGTGCTATGGGGCACCGACCACTGGGTTTGAGGTTCCTGTGGGGCACTGACCCCTGTCATTGGATGCTGATCCCCCCCAACACACGGTGCTCTTCCCCCCCCCCCCCCCCCCCCAGGAAGCTGGAGCGGCTGCGGGAACGGGAGCGGAAGCAGGAGCAGAAACGGAAGATCTCCAGCCTGTCCTTCACCTTGGACGAGGATGAGGATGAGGAGGAGGATGAAGAGCAGCTGGAGGAGGAAGAGCCAGAGCTGGAGAAAGAGGGTGGGTGGGTTGGGGGGCCTGGGGTGGAGTGGGGGGCTGGGCTGTAGGGGGAGCTGTGGGGCCAGGCTGGTGGTGGGTGTGTATGGGGGGGTCAGGGATGCTGCCCGTGAGGGAGCTGGGGGGCTGTAGGGGGTGCCGTCGGGCAGGGGCCAGTCAATAGGAGGTGCGGTGGGGGGCTGGGGAAGCAGTGGGAGTGGGTCCATGCAGAGACTGTATGGGGGGGGGGGGGTCGTCTCATTCCCGTTCTCCCCACAGAGCTGCCCCCCAAGAAGCGCAAACTGGGAAAGAATCCGGATGTGGACACCAGCTTCCTGCCGGATCGGGACCGCGAGGTACTGCCCTGCTCCCCCCTCAGACCGTGAGGTACGCGCTGCCCTTCCCCCCCCCCCCCCCCCCCCCCCCCCCCAGCCGGGACCACGAGGTACTACCCTGCCCCCCCCCCCAGGCCGTGAGGTATGCTCCCTGCCCCCCAGCCGGGACCATGAGGTGAATATCATAGACTGACATCAACCCCCCCTCCCCCAGCCGGGACCCCAGGGTAACCCGGGAGTCAGGCCCTCCCCGACTGAGCTGTGTGTCCCGTCCCCCCCAGGAGGAGGAGAACCGCCTGCGCGAGGAGCTGCGCCAGGAGTGGGAGGCCAAGCAGGAGAAGATCAAGAGTACGTGGCCAGGGGAACTGCCTGCCACTGGGTCCTGGGGGGATGCCGGCGGCTGGGCCTGGTGGGGGAGATAAGACGTGAGGGGGAGTTGGAGCCATTAGCGGGTTCGGAGGAGCGGAGGGAGGAGGAGGATTCCAGCTGTCAGGGGACATGGGTGTGTGTGGGGGAGGTTGGATGGGATTGGGGGGGGGTGTTGGAGGCAGGTGGGGAGGCAGGACTGTCCCCTCCCCCCATTGACCCATGCCTTCCTCCCCCCCCAGGCGAGGAAATTGAAATCACCTTCAGCTACTGGGATGGCTCCGGCCACCGGCGCACAGTCAAGGTGAGGGGGGGCACGGCGCAGCGCAAAGGAGCCGTGACTGGGGCGGAGGGCGGGCAGAGGAGCTGTCCCAGCCCTGTGGGGGAGAAGGATCAGGGCGGGGGGGAGAGTGGAATGGGGAAGGGATGTCCCAGCCCTGACCTCCCCCATCCCCCCAGATGAAGAAGGGGAACACCATGCAGCAGTTCCTGCAGAAAGCCCTCGAGATCCTGCGCAAGGACTTCAGCGAGCTCAGGTGGGGGCCGGCGGGCACGGCTGGGGGGCAGGGCAGTGGGTGGCCGGGAGGGGGGAAGCAGTGGGCTGGGGTGCATACTGGGGAGGTGGGTTGAGGCTGGCATTTGGGGGCGGGGGCGTGTCAAAGGAGCTGGGATGTGTGTGTCTGTCTCTGTCTCTCTTTTTCTCTCTCTCCCCACCCCATTCTGACAACTGTGCCCCCCCCCCCCCCCCCCCCAGGTCAGCCGGGGTGGAGCAGCTCATGTACATCAAGGAGGATCTGATCATCCCCCACGTAAGTGGCTGGTGTGGGCTCTCAGTGTCCATGACACCCAAGCCCTGCTCCCGAGAGGGTCAGCGACCTGACCTCGGGGGCACCATCTCCCTGCCAGGTCCATGGAGCCTGCTCAGGTCCAGCCTTGGCACGCTCAGCCCCCGATCACCCCGTGAGCTCCGGGGGGGGGGGGCTCACAGATGGGACCCCTGGGGAGCCTCTCCCAGCCGGAGTGTGGCAGATGGGGTTATTAGTGTAACACCCCCTCGTGTGTGTGTGTGTGTGTGGGGGGAATCCAGGGCTCCCCTCTCTGAGCCCCAAACCAGGAGACCGACCTTCCCGGGGCCACGCTGACCCCTTGGGCTAGTCCTTGCAGGGGCCGGGCTCGGGCTCGGGCTGCAGAGTGTCAGCCAATCTCACCCCCTCGTCCCACCACCCAGGCACCACACATTGATTTTAACCCTTTCTCTTCCCCTCTGCCAGCATCACAGCTTCTACGACTTCATCGTGACTAAAGCAAGAGGGAAAAGTGGTGAGTGACACCCCCCCCCACACCATGGCCCCCAATCTCACTGGGGGGGAGGGGGGGGCTCTAGTCACATTTGGCCCCATGACAGAGAGGGGAGGTGATCCCTGACTGTCATGTTCCACCACCATGGAGGAAGGGACATGCTGGGGCTGGTCAGAAGACAACTAACCTCCCCCAATTCCCCAGGGCCGCTCTTCAACTTCGACGTTCATGAGGACGTGAGACTCCTGAGCGATGCCACTGTGGAGAAGGATGAGGTGAGCGTGGGGCCCCCCCATGTCCCCTAGAGGGAAGAGGCCGTGGGGGAGGGCCAGCCCCACTGAGCTCTTTCTCTTCCCCCCAGTCCCATGCTGGGAAGGTCGTCCTGCGCAGCTGGTACGAGAAGAACAAGCACATCTTCCCGGCCAGCCGCTGGGAGCCCTATGACCCTGAGAAGAAGTGGGACAAGTACACTGTGAGTTTGAGGGGGGTGGGGTGTCTCTCTACCAGGGGAATTGCTGAGTACGGGGAGGGGGAGACATCAGTGCTGCCTGCCCGCCTGCCGTGCCCCCCCCAATAATTCTCTCTGTCTTTCCCAGATCCGGTGAGAGATGTAGCCCTGGAATGCTGCTGTGGAGCTCCTGGCGTTGTTGCTGCCCAATGGTCGTCATATCTCCTTCCCCCCCCCCAATCTCTCAGCCTGCTGGTGAAATAAACTCTCCTGTGCTCACCCTGTCTGTGTTTGTCTTATGTTGGGGAAAATGAGACACCCCCCCACACACACACCCCGCTTGGGAAATCTGCAGGCTTAACCGAAACCAGCTAGATACAAACCTACTACTTAAAAAGAAGAACAGGAGGACTTGTGGCACCTTAGAAACTAACAAATTTATTAGAGCATAAGCTTTCGTGGACTACAGCCCACTTCTTCGGATGCATATAGAATGGAACATATATTGAGGAGATATATATACACACAGACAGAGAGCATAAACAGGTGGGAGTTGTCTTACCACCTCTGAGAGGCCAATTAATTAAGAGAAAACAAACTTTTGAAGTGATAATCAAGCTAGCTCAGTACAGACAGTTAGATAACAAGTGTGAGAATACTTACAAGGGGAGATAGATTCAATGTTTGTAATGGCTCAGCCATTCCCAGTCTTTATTCAAACCGGAGTTGATTGTGTCTAGTTTGCATATCAATTCTAGCTCATTTTCTGTTGTAATATAGCCACCCGCAGGTATTTGTGTCCATTAATTCTTTTGCGTAGAGACTGTCCGGTTTGGCCAATGTACATGGCAGAGGGGCATTGCTGGCACATGATGGCATATATCACATTGGTAGATGTGCAGGTGAACGAGCCCCTGATGGTATGGCTGATGTGATTAGGTCCTATGATGATGTCACTGGAATAGATATGTGGACAGAGTTGGCATCGGGGTTTGTTACAAGGATAGGTTCCTGGGTCAGTGTTTTTGTTCAGTGATGTGTGGTTGCTGGTGAGTATTTGCTTTAGGTTCGGGGGTTGTCTGTAAGCGAGGACAGGTCTGTCAGATCTCTGATGATGCGCTGGAGAGGTTTTAGTTGGGGGCTGAAGGTGACAGCTAGTGGTGTTCTGTTATTTTCTTTGTTGGGCCTGTCTTGTAGGAGGTGACTTCTGGGTACTCGTCTGGCTCTGTCAATCTGTTTTTTCACTTCAGCAGGTGGGTATTGTAGTTTTAAGAATGCTTGATAGAGATCTTGTAGGTGCTTGTCTCTATCCGAGGGATTGGAGCAAATGCGGTTATATCTTAGGGCTTGGCTGTAGACAATGGATCGTGTGGTGTGTCCTGGATGGAAGCTGGAGGCATGTAGGTAAGTGTAGCGGTCAGTAGGTTTCCGATATAGGGTGGTATTTATGTGACCATCGCTTATTAGCACAGTAGTGTCCAGGAAATGGACCGCTTGTGTGGATTGATCTAGGCTGAGGTTGATGGTGGGATGGAAATTATTGAAATCATGGTGAAATTCCTCAAGGGCTTCTTTTCCATGGGTCCAGATGATGAAGATGTCATCAATGTAGCGCAAGTAGAGTAGGGGCGTTAGGGGACGAGAGCTAAGGAAGCGTTGTTCTAAGTCAGCCATAAAAATGTTGGCATATTGTGGGGCCATGCGGGTACCCATAGCAGTGCCGCTGACTTGAAGGTATATATTGTCCCCAAATGTGAAATAGTTGTGGGTGAGGACAAAATCACAAAGTTCAGCCACCAGGTTAGCTGTGACATTATCAGGGCTACTGTTCCTGATAGCTTGTAGTCCATCTTTGTGTGGAATATTGGTGTAGAGGGCTTCTACGTCCATAGTGGCCAGGATGGTGGGTGCCAATGCCTGAGATGATGGGGCGTCCAGGATATCCAGGTTTATGGATCTTGGGTAGCAAATAGAATACCCCTGGTCGGGGTTCTAGGCATGTGTCTGTACGGATTTGTTCCTGTGCTTTGTCAGGGAGTTTTTTTAGCAGA
Organism: Chrysemys picta bellii; assembly: GCF_011386835.1. Lineage (NCBI taxonomy): Eukaryota > Metazoa > Chordata > Testudines > Emydidae > Chrysemys > Chrysemys picta. The sequence goes on from NC_088807.1 coordinate 26,812,270, forward strand.
TGGTGTAGTTTCTTTAGGTAATCCTCAGTGGGATCAGAGGATAATGGCCTGTAGAATGTGGTGTTAGAGAGCTGTCTAGCAGCCTCCTGGTCATATTCCAATTTATTCATGATGACGACAGCACCTCCTTTGTCAGCCTTTTTGATTATGATGTCAGGGTTGTTTCTGAGGCTGTAGATGGCGTTGTGTTCTGCATGGCTGAGGTTATGTGGCAAGTGATGTTGCTTTTCCACAATTTCAGCCTTTGCACGTCGACGGAAGCAATCTATGTAGGTATGCTGTTCAGAGGTATGTTGGAAATATTCTTTGAGTCGGAGACATCAAAAGTAGGATTCTAGGTCACCGCAGAACTGTATCATATTCATCTAGCTTGATTATCACTTCAAAAGTTTGTTTTCTCTTAATTAATTGGCCTCTCAGAGGTGGTAAGACAACTCCCACCTGTTTATGCTCTCTGTCTGTGTGTATATATATCTCCTCAATATATGTTCCATTCTATATGCATCCGAAGAAGTGGGCTGTAGTCCACGAAAGCTTATGCTCTAATAAATTTGTTAGTTTCTAAGGTGCCACAAGTCCTCCTGTTCTTCTTTTTGTGTAGTGAGTTCTTAAGAGAGTGGACACTCCAGTTTCCCAGTATTACCACCAGTACCACTCGTTATGGGGACAAATAGGTTCTAAAGGTTTATTCATAAAAGGAAAAAGATAGAGATGAGAGGTAGAATTGGTTAAATGGAATCAATTACATACAGTAATGGCAAAGTTCTATGGTTCAGCCTTGCAGAGATGAGGCATCAGCCTTATATAGTCTTTTCCAGGTGTTGAACACCTCTTTGTTCTTACTGTGTCTTTGTGAGTGTAAATCCTCCACTTCATCTAGAAAAAAAAGATCTGAAGCAGGCACTGTTGTTAACTGTTTCAATGGCATTTTGGCCCTGGGAGGAGGAATTTACCCAAATTTCTCCTGATGTTACTGCTGCTGTAAGATTTCCTGGGCCCAATCCTGCTTTTTCCAATAAACAGTTCCTTAGCAAGGAGGGTGGGCTTTTTAACTAGCCCCCTCCCCCCCTTTTCCTGGTCCCATTCCTTAAACATTTTCTGCAAAATTGTGAAAAACCATAAAGACAAAACGCCACATTTATTAGTAATGTTGTTACCAATTAGTTGCTCCCCCTTAACTTCACTGGCCAGGTGAGTTAGATAGGGGAGCCGGGCTTCTGCCAATGCTGCAAAGAGGGTGCTTGCTTCTAACCCCCGAGGCTGTTGGTATGTCTGAAACTTAACATTAACAACATAAGAACGGCCGTACCGGGTCAGACCAAAGGTCCATCTAGCCCAGTATCCTGTCTACCGACAGTGGCCAATGCCAGAAGGGAGTGAACCTAACAGGCAATGATCAAGTGATCTCTCTCCTGCCATCCAGCCCCACTCTCTGACAGACAGAGGCTAGGGACAACATTCCTTACCTGTCCTGGCTGATAGCCATTAATGGACTTAACCACCATGAATTTATCCAGTTCTCTTTTAAACCCTGTTATAGGCCTGGCCTTCACAACCTCCTCAGGCAAGGAGTTCCACAGGTTGACTGTGCAATATTTGCAAAGGAAGGGCTCCTAGGCTCGTCTTGAAGCCAGATCAGCCTCCCAGATACCATTCCCGATGAACGGGACCGGGGGGGGGTCCCAGCCGCTTTGCTCTGACCCCCCCCCCCTTCAGTCCCAGGGGGAGCCGGGCCCCTCCGGCCTCCGCCCCGGACGCCTGGGTCCCGTCCCGGGCAGACCGCAGCGCCCCCCCTCCTTCCCTGCTCCGGAGGCAGCAGCCACCGCCGCTCCCCGCGTGGGGGCCGCCCCCGGCTTTATACCCCCGCCTCGCCGCGCCATTGGCCGCCTCCCGGCGCCGGCCAATGGGGGCGCGCCCCACTGCGCATGCGCCTGCCGGGCCGCTCGGTGCAGAGGCCCCAGGCGGCAGCAGAGCGCGCCGGAGGGAGGGGGAGCGGGGCGGGACCTAGTTCCGCCCCGCAGAGCCCAGGGGTGGAGCCTGGACTGGGCCCCGCCCCCCGGGAACAGCCCTCAGCAGGTTTATAGGCCAAGTGTGTGTCTGCAGCACCATTAACCCAGCATGAGGCCAACGGGGTAGCGCAATACTGAGCTGTGCACGTGTCCCCCCATTTATCACCCAACACATTATTGTCCGGGGGGCGGGGGATGTCAGGGCTGTTTTGGTACCAATGCTTATGTATTTCAGGTTAAAGGATGGAATATTCCCCCATCACAGCCTCAGCCCGACAGCTCTAAGGTGACATCTGCCACTCAGATGCACGGATCATAAACATGCAAGACGGGCTGGTTTAGGGCCTCAGTCCCGGCCCATTAAGCAATGGAGTTTTCCCTGGCTGGCGCTGACAGAGGTGGAGGTTACAGGTCTGATCAGAGATTTGCAGCAAGAGAGGAAATTATTTATATATATATAAAACTAATGGAATAAAAAGGGAGATGACAGTAATGAAGATATAATTAGGAACTAGGAAATGTAGAAAATTGATAAGGGACACAAAGGAGACCATAAAAAGAACAGGAGTACTTGTGGCACCTTAAAGGAGACCATGAGAACTCTATGGCTAGCAGAGATGTCAATAATAATGCAGAAACGGCACAAGTGTCCAATTAATATTTCTGTTGTTTTTAAGAAAAATACATGAGGCAGCCATAGCTTATAATGAAACATTTTACATTCTATAACTTCAGAGACACTTTTAAAATCAGCAGGTTCACATAACTGGAAACCAAGAGTTTTAAAAGAGCTGGCTGAGAAACTCACTGGGCCATTAATGGTGATTGTCAACAACTCTTGAATACTGGGGAAGTTCCAGAATTGTGGAGGAAAGCTAATGTTGTACCAATGTTTGAAAAGGGTAAATGGGATGACCTGGGTAAGTAAAGCCCCCCAGTCCAACATTAAATATACTAAAAACCATCGAAGTGTTTGGTCTCAGAACATAGCTGAGATCAGGAAACCAGCCTGGAGCAAGGGGGCGAGGCTAGTGGGGTCCTGCTGATGAGGTTGTTTCTTGGCCAGGGACTGTTTCACTTTTTCCATCAGTAAGCTGGAAGAAAACATACAACGATCATGGATGACCCAAGCGCTGGGTGCTGGTAAATAACAAAGAGGACAGGCCCCGACACAGAGCAACCTGAATCAGCCGGGTGCATTTAATCCAGCTAGGGACGCAGTGCGTAGGCCGTGCTCCCAGGCTGGGGGCTCTCCTGGGACACGGCGACTGGAAAAGCTCTGGGGGCCGTGGGAATAGGAGCTCCCAGTGCGACATCGCAGACGCCATGGGCTGCACAAACCGGGGACTCACTCGTAGCAGCAGGGAGGTTATTTTACCTCGGTGTTTGGTGCTGGGTCCTGGCTCCGGTGCGGGGACCCGCAGCTCCACGAGGCCGGGGATCTGTGGGAGAGGCTCCAAGAAGAACTGAAGGGTCAGAAACAGGGCCCTGGAGGGGGCCGCTCCATTGGTTGGGGGGGAGGGTGACTCGATCACCGTCTGCAGGTACCTGCCTGGGAGCAAATATGGATAAAGGGCCGGCGAGCACCGGACCCAGGTCTCCCATGGCCCCGGGAGCTGATGTGGGACGAATTCAGCGGCTAACCCCAGGAGCGAGTTCCCAAGGCTGGGGAGGGTTCCCCATCCCTGGCCGGGTGGCCGTTTTCCTGAGAGCCCGGCTCGCGTCCGACCAGGAGCTCGTTCGGGGCAGGTCCCCGGCCCACGCCACGCAGCTCACACTGGGTCATCACGCTGCTCCCTGCTGGTGTTAGGAGCTGTGGAAAAGGACGGGGCAGCAGCCGGGGATCCTGAGGGGCCAGTTGGGCTTACAGCAGTGCTGGCCCCAGGCTGCCACGCGTCCTCGCCCAGACCCACTTTGGGGGGTACCGAGCCGATCTGGGGCATAACTCTGGGACCCTCCCCCTCTTCTCCCTGCCTCTCAGCTGAACTCTGGCCCAAGTTCCCAGCTAAACCTCAGGGCCGCTGCATGCAAACCCCGACATGCAGCTTCCCGGGGTGGGGGGGGGGGCACCGGCTCCTGGCAATTCCTGAATGCGAACAGCAAACACCATCTGGCAATGGCCTGTGGGACACTTCTCAGGGCCAGGAGCTCTCGGCCGCCTCGCTTTGCACACAGAGGCCATTTTGGGCTATGTTCACAAGGTGGCTGAGATGCGCAAGTCCAACATTTAGGCTCCTCTGGGGTGAACAACCGCCTCCACCCCCATAGTGTAACCATTTACATTAAATATATTCCTGGTCTGACGTTGTGACAACCCACATTCAGGCCTCCACTCCCTGTCCTCCATTGAAGTCACTAACGTTCCTCTAGCACAACAGAACGTGAAGCGGCTCGTGTTTGCTGCTCACCTTTTCTCAAAAGTCTCCCCACTGCCCTGGCTGGAGTCCCGGCTCAGCACCCAGAACCAGCAGCTAGTGAAGGGTTGAACCAGCTTTCTACAGCGTTCGCCTCCTGTAGAGACGACATTTTCTTCGGTTCCATCTACTCGGCTCGTTCAGTTCAGTGACAGTCTCGGGCAAAGAACACAGGGACGGAGAGCTGTAAAAAAAGCAGAAAAACTGGCTTCCCTCTTCCGATCTATGAATAAAACGAGGTGTGAAATGATGAAGTCTACTACTTCTAACATTACCAAGGGCCTGGTGAGTAAACGCAGCCGGCCCAATTCACTCACCAACCATTCTGCCTTTGTTGAAGAAATTGGTTAGCTTTAAAGGGAAACAGCCTTTAAACTGCGAAACGTTGTTCAGTAAAACTACCCTCAGCGGGCTGGGTAGATGAACCATCACCACATTTAAATGCTGTTGCTGTGCATTTCTCACTGAACTCAATTTCCAGCCACACGGAGCTGGACACAATCCCCAGAAGGAATCATCGGGTAGGAAACAAGAAAAGCATCGCTCAGCATTTTCTAACACCAGAAAAGGGGGGGAAACGAAGCACTGGGAGAAACCCATGGAACTGTATCATTGCCCAGAGCCAGCGTCTCGTCCAACTGGCACAATGGGGCACCAAACTCAGCGTAAGGGCTGCAGGGGGTTATCGGCCACCGTGAATGAAACTTTCGTTCAGAAAGTGACCGAGCAGGACCTGGGAGACACCAGAGGAAATCAGAAGAACAGGAGTACTTGTGGCACCTTAGAGACTAACAGAGGAAATCAATGATTTAAATCAAGGTTTCCTGCTCGCCCATTAACATTGGCGATTTGATAGATTCCTAGAGCCCAAGGACAGACAGGACCAGTGTGATCGTCTTGTCAGCTGGAGAACGGCCCCACAATCCCCGGAGCGGACCTGCCAGAGAAACCTCCAGTCTAGATTTCTGCTCTGCCGGTGACGTCTCCCTGACTAATCACCTCCACCGTTAACGATCTCCCCCGTATTTCCCGTCTCACCTGCTGCACTCGCCCAACCAAGATGGGGACCAGTCTGGCCTGCACATTATTGGCCACATTACAGTAGTGGAGGCCAGTATTACGGGGTGATGGTAGCCAGGACCCAGGCTCCATTACAGGATGCACGTTATTAGCAGTATTACGGTAGCTGGGACCAGAGCCCCATTACCACATGCTCAATATTAGCAGGGTTACAGTAGCTGAAATTGGGTGGGGGGCTCCCATTGAGCTGGGCTCTGCACAGACCCACAGGGACAGACCCCCCCCCACATCCAGAAGAGTTCCTAGTCCAGAGGTGGGCAAACTCTTTGGCCTGAGGGCCACCTCTGGGTATGGAAATTGTACGATGGGCCATGAATGCTCAGATTCTGGCTGGGGTGCGGGCTCTGAGCTGGGGCATGGGAGGGGGTCAGGGGTGCGGGCTCTGGCTGGGGCATGGCAGGGGGTCAGGGGTGCGGGCTCTGGGCTGGGGCATGGCAGGGGGTCAGGGGTGCGGGCTCTGGGCTGGGGCATGGCAGGGGGTCAGGGCTCTGGGCTGGGGCATGGGAGGGGGGCAGGGGTGCGGGCTCTGGGCTGGGGCATGGGAGGGGGGCAGGGGTGCGGGCTGTGGGCTGGGGCATGGGAGGGGGTCAGGGGTGCGGGCTCTGGGCTGGGGCATGGGAGGGGGTCAGGGGTGCGGGCTCTGGGCTGGGGCATGGGAGGGGGTCAGGGGTGCGGGCTCTGGGCTGGGGCATGGGAGGGGGTCAGGGGTGCGGGCTCTGGGCTGGGGCATGGGAGGGGGTCAGGGGTGCGGGCTCTGGGCTGGGGCATGGGAGGGGGTCAGGGGTGCGGGCTCTGGGCTGGGGCATGGGAGGGGGGCAGGGGTGCGGGCTCTGGGCTGGGGCATGGGAGGGGGTCAGGGGTGCGGGCTCTGGGCTGGGGCATGGGAGGGGGTCAGGGGTGCGGGCTCCGGGTGGCTCTTACCTCAAGCAGCTCCTGGAAGCAGCAGCATGTCCCCCCCGCTGGCTCCTATGCAGAGGTGCGGCCAGGTGGCTCTGCGCGCTGCCCCGTCCGCAGGCGCCGCACCTGCAGCTACCATTCGCCGCAGTTCCTATGGGGGCTGTGGGGGTGGCGCTTGGGGTGGGGGCAGTGTGCGGAGCCCCCTGGCTGCCCCTACACCTAGGAGCTAGAGGGGGGACATGCCACTGCTTCCGGGAGCCTCGGCACACGCGTGCGGAGCAGCCTCCGACCCCGCTCCCCGGCTGGAGAGCAAGGGCTGGATTAAACCGGCTGGAGGGCTGGATGTGGCCTGTAGTTTGCCCACCTGTCCTAGCCTGTCCAGCCACGGGCAGGGGCGGACGACTGAGGGACAGAGAGGGGTTCGGGAAAGAGGCGGGGAGAGAACCCAGGAGTCCTGGCTCTCAGCCCCCCCTGCTCTAACCCACCAGACCCCTCCCCTCCCAGAGCCGGGAAGAGAACCCAGGAGTCCAGGCTCCAGCCGGCATGGGGTGGGGGACACACAATCTCTGCTCCCGGCCCTGCCGATGCCCCTCACAGACACCAGGTGGCAGCAGCACCTCTCACAGAGCAGCCAGGCCCAACACCTCCCCCCCACCACCGCCAGCTGCACCCCAAAGCTGAGCCAGGCGGGGAAGAGGGCAAGGCGGGGCCCGAACTCCTGGGTTCCCTGATCCTTCCAACGTATTTTCCCTTGACGATGATGTTGCAAAAACACCTTAAAAGGAAAAAAAAAAAGTTACTTGGTGCTTCCAGAGTGAGTGAGCCCCCCTGCGCACACCCAGTGCACGCTCATCCCCGGCATGCCCAGTGCACACTCACTCCAGATTTGCACAAGCACCCTGCCTTTGCCCAGCACACTCAGGGCATGCTCCCCCTGCCTTTGCACCATCACCCTCTGACACGCTCAGTGCACACTCACCCCGCCTTGACACACCCACTGTGCCACCTCCTTTGTAGACTTGTGCCTGCACTCACGGGTGCACGGTCAGCGCCCCGCTGGTCACACCCCCATGCACTCGCTCACTCCCCCTCCCTTGCCCCAGCCGCGCAGGCTCACGCCTGGCCCAGGCCCTTGGCACGTGCCCGGCCTGGCTCCGGAGCCGCATCTGGTTCCTATCAGCAGCTCTGGGGTTTTACATTTCAGCTGTTTACATGGCAGGCGGGATGGTGAATCGCGGTGCCAGCCCCCCGCCCGGGCCCACGATTCCCACCCAGCCGCAAACACCCCACCACAGCCCCAGGGCCCTAGGCCGGCCCCCTCCCCCCAACCGGGCCTGGGACACCGGTCCAGCCCCGTCCCCACCTGGCCCTACAACTCCCACCCAGCCGCAAACACCCCACCACAGCCCCAGGGCCCTAGGCCGCCCCCTCACCCCAACCGGGCCTGGGACACCGATCCAGCCCCCCCCCACCAGCCCCCTCCCCGCCTGGCCCTACAACTCCCACCCAGCCACAAACACCCCACCACAGCCCCAGGGCCCTAGGCCGGCCCCCTCCCCCAAACCGGGCCTGGGACACCGTCCAGCCCCGTCCCTGCCTGGCCCTACAACTCCCACCCAGCCGCAAACACCCCACCACAGCCCCAGGGCCCTAGGCCGGCCCCCTCACCCCAACCGGGCCTGGGACACCGGTCCAGCCCCGTCCCCGCCTGGCCCTACAACTCCCACCCAGCCGCAAACACCCCACCACAGCCCCAGGGCCCTAGGCCGGCCCCCTCACCCCAACCGGGCCTGGGTCACCGGTCCAGCCCCCCCACACCAGCCCCCTCCCCGCCTGGCCCTACAACTCCCACCCAGCCGCAAACACCCCACCACAGCCCCAGGGCCCTAGGCCGGCCCCCCTCACCCCAACCGGGCCTGGGACACCGGTCCAGCCCCGTCCCCGCCTGGCCCTACAACTCCCACCCAGCCGCAAACACCCCACCACAGCCCCAGGGCCCTAGGCCGGCCCCCTCCCCCCAACCGGGCCTGGGACACCGGTCCAGCCCCGTCCCCGCCTGGCCCTACAACTCCCACCCAGCCACAAACACCCCACCACAGCCCCAGGGCCCTAGGCCGGCCCCCTCCCCCCAACCGGGCCTGGGACACCGGTCCAGCCCCGTCCCCGCCTGGCCCTACAACTCCCACCCAGCCGCAAACACCCCACCACAGCCCCAGGGCCCTAGGCCGGCCCCCTCACCCCAACCGGGCCTGGGTCACCGGTCCAGCCCCCCCACACCAGCCCCCTCCCCGCCTGGCCCTACAACTCCCACCCAGCCGCAAACACCCCACCACAGCCCCAGGGCCCTAGGCCGGCCCCCCTCACCCCAACCGGGCCTGGGACACCGGTCCAGCCCCCCCACACCAGCCCCCCACCCGGGCCCACGATTCCCACCCAGCCACAAACACCCCACCACAGCCCCAGGGCCCTAGGCCGGCCCCCTCACCCCAACCGGGCCTGGGACACCGGTCCAGCCCCCCCACACCAGCCCCCTCCCCGCCTGGCCCTACAACTCCCACCCAGCCACAAACACCCCACCACAGCCCCAGGGCCCAAGGCTGGCCCCCTCCCCCCAACCGGGCCTGGGACACCGGTCCAGCCCCCCCACACCAGCCCCCTCCCCGCCTGGCCCTACAACTCCCACCCAGCCGCAAACACCCCACCACAGCCCCAGGCCGGCCCCCTCCCCCCAACCGGGCCTGGGACACCGGTCCAGCCCTCCCCCACACACACACCAGGCCCCAGACGCCAACCCAGCCCCCCAACCACTGACACCCCCCATGGTGAGTCACAGGCAGTGAATGAGCAAAATGTTTTTTTATAGCAAAAGAGGAAACTGCCAGTAAGAGACGAGCTGGGCGGGGGGGCAGGGCTGGGGGGACAGGCAGAGATGGGGACTCTGTGCCCCCTGACTGGCACCCCAGCACCCCCATCCCTCCAGTTCTGTCCTCTCCCCCCACCCACCCTGCTAGCTGCCCCATCCCATCCCCCTCCCATGCCCAGCGCCCCCCATCCCCCCCAGCTCTGTCCTCTCCCCCCACCCACCCTGCTAGCTGCCCCATCCCTTTCTCCCTCTGTGCCCAAAGCTCCCCTTTCCCCCCCGGCTCTGTCCTCTCCCCCCTGCCCCACCGCTGGCTGCCCTGGCCCTTCCCCCTCCCCGTGCCCATGGGGCGTTGCCATGGCGTCCATCCTCTGTCTCCTCTCTCTGTCACCATGGAAACGCGCCCGGGTGCAGCGGTGGCAGCATGTGCTGATCCCCCCTTCCCCACCCTGAAATGGGGGGGCCTCCAGGGAGGGGGAGGAACAAGGGGGAGAGTGGATCAGTGGGGGGCCTGGGTTTGGGGGGGAGGGAGCTCCTCAGGTGGACCCCTGGGCTTGGATCTCCTCAGAAGGGGGCGCCAGATGGGCTAGCAGGGGCTGCAGATTGGGAGTGAGGGGCAGGGCTGGGCTAGCAGGGGCTGCGGGTCGGGAGTGAGGGGCACCGGCAGAGCGGGGGGTGGGGCTGGGCTGGGCTAGCAGGGGCCTGCGGCTCAGGAGTGAGGGGAACTGGGAGAAGGGGGGGGCTGGGCTAGCAGGGGCTGCAGGTTGGGAGTGAGGGGCACCGGCAGGGCTGGGCTAGCAGGGGGCTGCGGGTCGGGAGTGAGGGGCACCGGCAGGGCTGTGGGGTGGCAGGGCCGGGCTAGCAGGGGGCTGCAGGTTGGGAGTGAGGGGCACTGGCAGATTCATTCACTGACTCCCAACCTCCCCATCGAAGCCACTCCCCTCACAGAGCTGGGGACAGAACCCAGGAGTCCTGCCAGGCCCTAACCCACCTCCACCTCTTTTCTGCCCAGGTGAGTCTAGGAGGGGAAACCAGGATCCCGCTCTCTGCCTATCGGGCTGCCAGTGGCTTCCATGGGATTGTGCCCCACGGCAGTTGGGATAGCACCCCCTGGACATAGTCCCAGCCTGCGTGGGAGTCCCACGCTCAGTGGACAGGCTGTGTGATGAGGCCTTGCACACTCAAAGGGCAGTGTGTCCGGGTGTCTGAATCCCTTGCACACCCAGGTGACAGGGTGTGCATGAAAAGGCCTTGCCCCTATGTGGTGTATATAAGTCCCTTGCACACGTAGGGTGTGTGAGTCCCTCGCATGTTCAGCAGACAGTATGTGTGAAAATGCCTCACACCCTCAGTGTGCAAGTGAGTGAAAGCCCCTCGTACACTCACGGCACCAGGGGAGTGTGACTGCCTTGCACGGTCACAGTGTGTGCAAGCCCCTTGCACACCCAGATAGCAGGATGTGTGAAAACACTTCGCACACACAGTCTGTGCAAGAGATCTCCTTGCACAGCCGAAATGCAGGGTGCGTGGGGACAGGCCTTGCACACTCCGGGCACGCGCGAGCCCCTTGCACACTCCGGGCACGCGCGAGCCCCTTGCACACTCGCCCCCCTGTGGCTCCAGCCAGCGACCGCTGGGCTGCAATGAATGATCGGGCTGATCCATTCCTGCAGCGGGGGGAGGGCTCAGGGGATTGCGGGGGTGGGGGACTCGCCTGGCCGCCCCATCTCCCGAGGGGGGTCCTGGGGGGAGCAGAGCAGGACGGGATCAGGGGATCGCAGGGCGGGGCCCTTGGGGGGCGCTCCCCCATCCCTCCCCCCCCGCCCACAATGGTGCAGCCCGCGTTTAAAGGGCCCGGCCGGGCGGGGAGGGGGCAGAGCCGGAGCGGGGCGCGCGGCTGCAGCTGCAGGTAGAGCCGGGCGGGGCCCCCCCAGGATCGGGGGGCGGGTCGGTGCATTGGGGGCCCCCAGGATCGGTGCACGGGGGGCGGGGAGGGGATCGGTGCATTGGGGGGGTCCGGATCGGTGCACGGGGGGCGGGGAGGGGGTCGGTGCATTGGGGGGGGCCAGGATCGGGGGGCGGGGAGGGGGTCGGTCCATGGGGGGCAGGATCGGTGCACGGGGTGGGGAGGGGATCGGTGCATTGGGGGGGTCCGGATCGGTGCACGGGGGGCGGGGAGGGGGTCGGTGCATTGGGGGGGGGCAGGATCGGGGGGCGGGGAGGGGGTTGGTCCATGGGGGGCAGGATCGGTGCACGGGGGGCGGTGCATTGGGGGGGCCCGGATCAGTGCACGGGGTGGGGAGGGGATCGGTGCATTGGGGGGGGGGCAGGATCGGGGGCAGGATCGGTGCATTGCGGGGGCCCAGGATCGGGGGGCGGGTAGGGGGTCGGTGCATTGGGGGGTAGGGAGGATGCTGGGTGTGTGGGTCTCAGTTCATTGGGGAAGTCCCCCACAGATCAGTGCTTTGGGGCAGATGGCTCAGGGCATGAAGGGGGCTCTGCATTGGGGAGAGGGCCAGGATTTGGGGGTCAGGGACTGGGGCAGGGAGGAGACACCCCCAGGATTGGAGCATGGGGGCCTGGCAGGGGCAGCCCCCAGATCAGCCCATGCAGGGAGGATTGGGGGGATGGGAGCAGAGCCCCCATACTGGAGGGCTCCCTTCCCTCTGCCTGCTCTGTTACTTTGGGGGCCCCATGCCCAAGTTGTCAGGTGGGGGGCTGCAGGGGGTGTCACTCTGGGGGTAGGGTTGGGGCATCCCCACAGCTGTCTGAGCCCCCCATTCTCCCAGCAGAGTGGGGTGAGGGGATTCACTGCTGCCTGGCCAACCCCCCCCCCCAAACCCCCATTGGTCCTGACCCTAGGCGGGCACTAAGCTGGGTCGGGCGGAGTGCCAGGACTCCTGGGTTCTCTCCCTGGTTCTGGGAGGGGAGTGGTGGTCTAGCGGTAGAGCAGACTGTGAGATGGGAGCCAGGACTCCTGGGTTCTTTTCCTGCACAGCAATGTCAGGGGGGGTGGGTGGGAGAAGAGAACAGGTGGCCATTTCCCCGCAGATCCCTGAATGGGGGTGCAGTTCAGGAAAGGGGGGGCATCTGGCTTGTGTCTTTCCTGGCCCTTTTCTGGGGCACTGGGATCCTCTCTCAGCCTCTCTTCCAGTGGGAGACGAAAGCTGGGGGGTGGGCAGGGGGCTTAGAGAAAACTGGGGGGTAAGGGCTGGGTCCTAAGGCTGGGCCAGGGTCAGATTAACATTGCTGGGTGGTTGTAACAGGGTGTGGGCTGAGAGGGTTGTGGGGCTCTGTGGCCAAGGTGGGAAGGGAGGTTGTGGGGTTGGGTTGGCAGGAGGCTTTGGGCCTATGGGGCTGAGAGGGTTGTGGGGCTCTGTGGCCAAGGTGGGAAGGGAGGTTGTGGGGTTGGGTTGGCAGGAGGCTTTGGGCCTATGGGGCTGAGAGGGTTGTGGGGCTCTGTGGCCAAGGTGGGAAGGGAGGTTGTGGGGTTGGGTTGGCAGGAGGCTTTGGGCCTATGGGGCAGGGCTGGGGTCAGGCTGGTAGGAGGCTGTGGGGTGGGGCAGTGGGGGGCTCTGACCCATGTCTCTGTGGTTATTGGGAGGGCACTGCTTAAAGTGGGTGTGAAAAGTAAGGGTCTGGCCTCCCCAGCCTCACCTCTGCTCCCCCTGGTCTTCTTCAGCCCTCTGCCAGCTCAGGGGGGCTGTAGTGAGGTCTCCAGGTCCCCCCCAAGCTGCTGGGCTCTTTAGCCTGGGGGGATATGGGGCAGTAGCCCAGGAGGCAGAGGGTCCCACCAGCCCTGGCTCATTAGAAGGCCTCAGGCCTGTTTTCGGGGCTCTTAAGCCCTGGATGTGGGGCGGGGTGTGATTGGGGCGGGGCTGGGGGCGGGGCCTGACAGTGGGAGGAGCTGTGGCTTGTGGGTGTGTGGAGGGGGGCTGTGGGGGCCTAGTGATGGTGGGGGGCTCGTGTGTGTTGTGGGGGTGGGCGCTGGGGGTCCTGGGTGTGTTATGGGGATCCTCGGACCCATCCCTGTCTCAGGGATTCTCCCCTCTTGCGTCCCCCCCCACACTGTGGGGGGCCCCCCCGCTCTCCAGGTCACGAGCCCCCCGCCCTGGCGCTGCGGGGGAGGGGTGTTTTGACTCCTTGCACAGGGTGCTAACAAGGATCCAGGCATGTGTGGGAGGTGTTGAGGGGGTGCTAAGAAAGGCGGGGGGGTGTCTGGCGGTGGGGTGCTCTCTCTGCCCTCAGCACCCAGTGAGGAGGGAGCTGGGGGAGGCTCTGATTCGGGGGGCTGGGCCCCAGAGGTAGCCCCGTCTGGAGTGGGTTGGGGGTCTGGAAAGGGGCAGGGGTTCAGCTATGGGGGGGGGGTTGACCCTAAGTGGGGAGGGTTGGGGGGCACAGGCCTGGTGGGGTAACCCTGTGGGGACAGGGGCTTGTGTAGGGTGGGAGGGCTGAGTCTGCTTTGGGGAGGCTGGGGGGCAAATTATCTGAGGAGATTGGGTGTTGGGGGTTCAGCTATGGGGAAGGGGATCTGGGTGACCGAAGCTGTGGGGGGGGGCAGCCGTGGGTGTTGGGGGATCAGTCATGGTGAAGTCAGTAGGGGGTTGGGGGTGGGCACTGGCTGTGGGTGTTGGGGGATCAGTCATGGGGAAGTCAGGAGCTGGGGTTGGTCTCTCAACCTGCGGGGCTTGGGGGGTCAGCCATGGGGAAGTGGGGGGCTGGGGGGGCTCTCTGGCTGGGGAGTTGGGGGTCACTTATGGGGAATTGGGGGACTGGGGATGAATTCTCCAGCTGGGAGTTGGGGTGAGCCATGGGGAACTGAGGGGCTGGGGGTGGGATCTCTGGCTGTGGGTGTTGGGGGGTCAGCCATGGGGAAGTGAGGGGCTGGGGGGGCTCTCTGGCTGGGGGGCGTGGGTCAGCCATGGGGAACTATGGGGACGGGGGTGGGATCTCTGGCTGCGGGTGTTGGGGGGTCAGCCATGGGGAAGTGGGGGGCTGGGCGCTCTGACTGTGGGTGTTGTGGGGTCAGCCATGGGGAAGTGGGGGGCTGGGGGTGAGATCTCTGGCTGGGGGTTGGGGGTGAGCCGTGGGGAAGTGGGGGGCTGGGGTGGGCTCTCTGGCTGGGGGGCGGGCGTCAGCCATGGGGAAGTGGGGGCTCTGAGTGGGCACTGGCTGCGGGTGTTGGGGGGTCAGCCATGGGGAAGTGGGAGCTGGGGTGGGCACTGGGGTGGGCGCTAGCTGTGGGTGTTGGGGGGTCAGCCATGGGGAAGTGGGGGGCTGGGGTGAGATCTCTGGCTGGGGGTTGGGGGTGAGCCGTGGGGAAGTGGGGGGCTGGGGTGGGCTCTCTGGCTGGAGAGTTGGGGGTCAGTTATAGGGAAGTGGGGGGCTGGGGGTAGGCTCTCTGGCTGGGGGGCGGGCGTCAGCCATGGGGAAGTGGGGGCTCTGAGTGGGCACTGGCTGCGGGTGTTGGGGGGTCAGCCATGGGGAAGTGGGGGCTGGGGTGGGCACTGGGGTGGGCGCTGGCTGTGGGTGTTGGGGAGTCAGCCATGGGGAAGTGGGGGGCTGGGGGTGGGCTATGGCTGGGGGTGTTGGGGGGTGTCATCCATGGGGAAGTGGGGGGCTGGGGTGGGCGTTGGCTGTGGGTGTTGGGGGGTCAGCCATGGGGAAGTGGGGGGCTGGGGGTGGTCTCTCTGGCAGGGGGGAGGTCCCCATCTCTCTAACCCCCATCTCTCCCCCTTCCAGGCCTGCCGCCCCCCGACCATCCCACCATGGCCGCCCCACTGCTGCTCGGGGCCCTGGCTCTGCTGCTGCTGCTGCCGCCCCTGGCCCGGGCAGGGGCCCCCCCTCCGCCGCTCCCGGCCACCCGGGTATCCTTTTCGGTGCCGGACGGGGGACTGACCCACCTGGCGGTGCACCGCGAGACGGGCGAGGTCTTTGCCGGCGCCGTAAACCGCGTCTACAAGCTGGCGGCCAATCTCAGCCAGCTGCGGGTGCACGGGACGGGGCCGGTGCCGGACGACGCCCGGTGCTACCCGCCGCCCGCCGTGCGGCTCTGCCAGCACCCGCTGGCCCCGGCCAACAACGTCAACAAGCTGCTGCTGCTGGACTACGCGGGCGGGCGGCTGGTGGCCTGCGGCAGCGTCTGGCAGGGCGTCTGCCAGCTGCTGCGCCTGGGCGACCT
>NC_088807.1:26827720-26925374 GCF_011386835.1 Chrysemys picta bellii
GATGAAAGGGATCGTTGAGCCTGCCTGGTGTGGGGTGGGGCTGAACCTCTGGGCTGGAGGGTAACAGGGGAGGGGGCGGCTGGGCAGGTGGGGGGAGACACCAATGCTGGTCTCCCCTCCCCCCACACCTCCTTGTGGGGCCCCCTTGCATGCTGCTGAACATGGGGGGCCAGTGCAGAGGTGCGGGGTTCGGGGGGTCGAGGGAAGTGGCTCAGGTGGGGCTGGGGACTCGGGGGGCTGGGGGCATCTCTCTCTCACAGCTCCCCCCCCAGGTGCGGGGTAGACGGCCCCCAGGACGCCCATCTGTACGAGTCCGGTGCCAGTGACCCCCGGGCAGCCCCTGCTGCGGGACATGGAGCTCAGCCCAGACCAGAGACACCTTTACCTGCTGAGCCGCGGAGAGGTGGGGCTGCGAGGGAGCTGGGGAAGAAGAGGGGGCAGCAGGCAGTGGGCCCCCTGGCTCCGGGGGGCTGAGGTTGGGGGAAAGGGGGGCAGGAGGAAGGGGGCCAAGGGGGCTGGGGCCTGAGGTGGAGGAGGGAAGATGGGCAGGCGATGTCGGGGGAGTATCTGGGAGGGGCTGCTATAGGGGAGGAGGTTTGGTCTATCACCCCAGACGCTAACCCCTCCCCTCCACAGGTCGTGCGGCTGCCGGTGGAGACCTGTGGCCAGTACCCGGCGTGTGACGCCTGCCTGGGCTCTGGGGACCCCCACTGCGGCTGGTGTGTCCTGCACAACCGGTGAGACACCCTTGAAGCCGGGAGAGAACCCAGGAGTCCTGGCTCCCAGCCCCCCCCTGCTCTAACCCACCAGCCCCCACTCCCCTCCCAGAGCCGGGGAGAGAACCCAGGAGTCCTGGCTCCCAGCCTAGCCAGGGTCCCTCCCCCGTGTGTGCTGGGGGGTCTCTGGCCTGTTGGAGGAATGTGGCTCCCCCCTCCCCGCAAGCTCCTGGCCAAGCCCCCCCCTTCCCTTATCGGAGTCCCAAGCACTTCATCCTATTAAACCCTGGCCCAGAGCAGTGGGGGGGGGGGCGCACAGCGGGGTGGGTGTGTGGAAAGTCTGGGGGTGGGGGGAGGAGACACCGAGGGTTGGGGAGGCGGTGACTGGAGCTGGCAGCTCTAACCTGGGAACATGTAATAAATTAGCAATCGCCCCCCAGCTTGGCCCTGTTCAGGGCCCCTCCCCCACCCCGTCTCAGTAGGGGGAGGAGATGGAGCAGCCCCCCGCCCTGTAACTCCCCCCAACCTCTGCCAGAATCTGACCTCCCGGCTCAATATAGACACTCGAGGTGAGGCCCCCACAACCCCCCAGGCGGAGCAGAGCTCAGCCCCCCCCAACTCCCCCTGAGTTCTGCTGGTGCCCCTCACTCTCGACCTGCAGCCCCCTGCTAGCCCAGCTCTGCCCCCCCCGTCTGTGCCCCTCACTCCCGAACCCACAGCCCCCTGCTAGCCCAGCCCTGCCCCCTCATCTGTGCCCCTCACTCCCGACCCCCAGCCCCCTGCTAGCCCAGCCCTGCCCCCGTCTGTGCCCCTCACTCCCGACCCGCAGCCCCCTGCTAGCCCAGCCCTGCCCCCCCTCATCTGTGCCCCTCACTCCCGACCCGCAGATCCCTGCTAGCCCAGCCCTGCCCCCGTCTGTGCGCCTCACTCCCGACCCGCAGCCCCCCTGCTAGCCCAGGCCCTGCCCCCCGTCTGTGCCCCTCACTCCCGACCCACAGATCCCTGCTAGCCCAGCCCTGCCCCCCCGTCTGTGCACCTCACTCCCGAACCCACAGATCCCTGCTAGCCCAGCCCTGCCCCCCCCCCGTCTGTGCCCCTCACTCCCGAACCCACAGATCCCTGCTAGCCCAGCCCTGCCCCCTCATCTGTGCGCCTCACTCCCAAACCCACAGCCTGCTGCTAGCCCAGCCCTGCCCCCCATCTGTGCCCCTCACTCCCGACCCACAGATCCCTGCTAGCCCAGCCCTGCCCCCCCGTCTGTGCACCTCACTCCCGAACCCACAGATCCCTGCTAGCCCAGCCCTGCCCCCCCCCCGTCTGTGCCCCTCACTCCCGAACCCACAGATCCCTGCTAGCCCAGCCCTGCCCCCTCATCTGTGCGCCTCACTCCCAAACCCACAGCCCGCTGCTAGCCCAGCCCTGCCCCCCCGTCTGTGCACCTCACTCCTGAACGCACAGATCCCTGCTAGCCCAGCCCTGCCCCCCCGTCTGTGCGCCTCACTCCTGAACCCACAGATCCCTGCTAGCCCAGCCCTGGCCCCCTGTCTGTGCCCCTCACTCCCCGACCCGCAGCCCCCCCCGGCAGGTGAGGGGCTCCTGGCACCGGAACTCCCCAGGATCCTGCACTAACGAGGCCTCTGGGGTTGGAAGCCACTGGCTGGGTAATGAGCTCCCTGGGCTGCCCCTCCCCCAGCGCTGTGAGCTCCCCTGTGACATTGCCTGCCCGGCACAGCGAGTGGGGAGCAGACCTGGGGGTTCCCAGTCTGTGCCTGACCCCCCCCACCCACCCCCCCCAGGTGCTGCCGGGAGAGCGAGTGTCCGCGGGCGCTGGAGTTGCAGCGGTTCGCGGCCGTGCCGGGCCCCTGCCCCCGGTTGCTCGTGGAGCCCAATAACATCTCAGTCACCTCGACCAGCGTCCTGGTGAGTGCGGGGCCGGGCACCTCGGGCCTGCTTGGGAGATGGGGGGATAGAGGTGAACAGCCCCCCCGTGTCTCTGGGGAGGGAGGGGATGGTACCCCGACACCCATCACTAACCACCATATCTGGGGGGGACCATGCCCCCCATCTCCAACCCCCCAACTCTGGGGGGAACCCATCCCACATCTCTAACCCCTTCTCTGGGGGGACTACACCCCACATCTCCAACCCCCCAACTCTGGGGGGACTACGCCCCACATCTCCAACCCCCCATCTCTGGGGGGATCCTGCCCCCTGTCTCTAGGCCCCTGGGGGGACCCCGGCCCCCCGGCTCTAACCCTGTCTCTCTGGGGCTCTAGCTGCAGCTGACCGTGCAGAACCTCCCGGACCTGGGGCCCGGCGTGACCTGCTCCTTCGAGGGCCTGGGGCAGAGCAAGGCCGAGGTGCTACCCGGGGGCCTCATCCGCTGCCAGTCACCCACCCCCAGGGAGCTGCCCCCCGGTACTGGCCCCCATGGTGAGTGTGGGGGGGTGGGCAGGAGAGTGCAAAGGGCAAAGGTCAGGGCCAGGGTGACAGGGGAGGGCAGAGGGCAAAGGTCAGGAACACATTTGGGGGTAGGGGTCATAGACCGGGGGTGTGTGTGTCTCCCTACTGGGGGGGTTCAGCCCTGCCCCCCATGACGCTGTCCCCCTGGCCCCCACAGGTGACGCTCGCTCCGTGCGGCTTCAGCTTCGCTCGCTTGAGACCATGATGGACTTTGCTGGCGCTGACTTCGTCTTCTACAACTGCAGCCTCCTCCCGTCGTGAGTCCCCCCCGCTGGCACCCCTCACTCCCAGCCCGCAGCCCCTGGCCCCGCCGGTGCCCCTCACTCCCAGCCCGCAGCCCCCGGCCCCGCCGGCGCCCCTCACTCCTGACCCGCAGCCCCCAGCCCTGCCCCTCACTCCCGACCCGCAGCCCCCGGCCCCGCCGGCGCCCCTCACTCCTGACCCGCAGCCCCCGGCCCCGCCCCTTACTCCCGACCTGCAGCCCCCGGCCCCGCTGGCACCCCTCACTCCCAGCCCGCAGCCCCCGGCCCCACCGGCGCCACTCACTCCCGATCCGCAGCCCCCAGCCCTGCCCCTCACTCCCGACCCGCAGCCCCTGGCCCCGCCGGCGCCCCTCACTCCCAGCCCGCAGCCCCCGGCCCCGCTGGCACCCCTCACTCCCAGCCCGCAGCCCCTGGCCCCGCCGGCGCCCCTCACTCCTGACCCGCAGCCCCCAGCCCTGCCCCTCACTCCCGACCCACAGCCCCCAGCCCTGCCCCTCACTCCCAGCCCGCAGCGCCCGGCCCCGCCGGCGCCCCTCACTCCCAGCCCGCAGCCCCCGGCCCCGCCGGCGCCCCTCACTCCCGACCCGCAGCCCCCGGCCCCACCGGCGCCTCTCACTCCCGACCCGCAGCCCCCAGCCCTGCCCCTCACTCCCAGCCCGCAGCCCCCGGCCCCGCCGGTGCCCCTCACTCCTGACCCGCAGCCCCCGGCCCCGCCGGCGCCCCTCACTCCCGACCCGCAGCCCCCAGCCCTGCCCCTCACTCCTGACCCGCAGCCCCCGTCTCCGCCGGCGCCCCTCACTCCCGACCCGCAGCCCCCGGCCCTGCCCCTCACTCCCGACCCGCAGCCCCCGGCCCCGCTGGCGCCCCTCACTCCCAGCCCTGCCCCTCACTCCCAACCCGCAGCCCCCGGCCCTGCCCCTTACTCCCGACCCGCAGCCCCCTCGCACTCAGGGGGCTCTCTCTGTGTCTCTCGCTCGGTGGGGGGCAGATGGCTCCTTGCTGGGGCCCAGGTAATAGAATCCCCTCCCCCCTTTCCCCCATGTAAACACCAGGGGGCGGGGGAGGGGCAGTGGTGCCAGCATTGTCCCTGGCCGCAGGGGAACAATGGGTCTGGGAAGGGGTGGGGGGGGCTCTGACATCTGGGGCATGGGGGTCAGTCGGGTGGGGGAGGGAGAGATTCACCCCCCCATTAACCCTTTGCTGCCCTCCCCAGGTGTCTGTCCTGCGTGAGGAGCCAGTTCGCCTGCCAGTGGTGCAAATATCGGCACGTCTGCACCCATGATCCCCGGGAGTGCGCTTTTGCCGAGGGGCGGGTCAGCACCGCTGAGGTGGGTCCCTGTGTAACCAGCCCCCTGCCCCACCCCAGAGCCAGACACATCTCGGCACTGGGCGAGGGGTCCCTGGATAACCGTCTGCCGGCCCCACCCCATAGGGGCCATGTCCTGGCACCAGGCAAGGGGGCCCTGGTAACAGCCCCTGCTCCACCCCAGAGCCAGCTGCATATCTGCGCTTTGAGCTGGATCCCAGCTGTGGAGGGGGAGGGGTGGCAGATGTCAGACCATGCGGCTGGCTGCCCCTAATGGAGTGTAATTGGCTGTGGCAGGATCGATGGGGCGGGGGGACCCCGGCTGGATCGATGCGCCAGGCGATGCCCTGTGGTCGGGATAATTGATAGTGCCGGGGCTGCGGTTTGGAGTAGCGGCCGCAGACAACGCCCAGGGCCAGGCAATGGGGCCCTGGGGACTGGGGGGAGGGGAAACTAGCTGTCGCTGCCCCCCTCATGCTTCCCCCCCCCCAGTCAGGAGTCTCTGAGCCACTTCCCTATAATCAGCATCTGACAAGGGGGGAGCCCAAGGCCGGGCTAGCAGGGGCTGCGGGTCGGGAGTGAGGGGCATCGGCAGGGCTGGGGCGGGTGCAGGGGTGGGAGGAAATGGCTCTGGGGACTCCTTTCCTTTATTGCCAATGTCCCCTCCACAAAAAAAGAGCAGCCCCTCCCCCACCAAGTAACAATTAAGCAGCCGCGGTTGCCATGGCAGCTCCCAGAGATCCAGGATCCTGCATCTCCAGCTCCATCCCCTGGCGCTGGGGGGGCCTGGGAGCCCGGACTCCTGGGTTCTCCCGGCTCTCCCCAGGCGAGGCCCCCATGACTCTGTCTCCCCAGGGCTGCCCGGAGCTGCTGCCGGCGGGCGAGATCCTGATCCCGGTGGGGGTGCTGCAGCCGATCACGCTCCGGGCCAAGAACCTGCCACAGCCGCAGTCGGGCCAGAAGAACTACGAGTGCGTCTTTGCCGTGCAGGGGCGGCGCCAGCGGGTCCCAGCCGTGCGCTTCAACTCCAGCAGCGTGCAGTGTCAGAACACCTCGGTGAGCCCCCCGGCCTGAACCCCCTGCCCCCCCGCTAGGCCCCTGGCCTGGACCCCCTGCCCCCTGCCAGCCCCCCAGCCTGGACCCACTGCCCCCCCGCTAGGCCCCCAAGAACCCCCGGCCTGGACCCCCCTGCCCCCCCACTAGCCCCCTGGCCTGGACCCCCGCCCCCCCGCTAGGCCCCCAAGAACCCCCGGCCTGGACCCCCCTGCCCCTCCGCCAGCCCCCCGGCCTGGACCCCCTGCCTCCCCGCTAGGCCCCCAAGAACCCCCGGCCTGGACCCCCCTGCCCCTCCGCCAGCCCCCCGGCCTGGACCCCGCCAGCCCAGCTCCCTTTGCTCCCCAGCCACATGCGGAGCCAGAGCACCGTGGTGACACCCCCTGCACCTCCCCCCCTCCCCCTTCTGAGCACCCATTTGTGTGTGTGTGTGTGGGGGGGGTCAGCCTGTGTGTCCTGGCCCCGGCGATGGGGGAGGGGCATTCAAGCTGGGTTCAGCCAGACCCCTGGGAGGGTGGGAGAAAGCTGGCTGGCTGGGAGGGGGAAGGGCGGCTGGGAGGTCTCTAACCCCATGGGCTCTGTGCCAGGGCCCAGTGCCAGACACCCCCTCCCCTCCCCCCAGCCATCAGCTCCCCGCTGGCTGCAGGCCCACAGCCAGGACGTGCTGGGGTTAAGGAACCGCTTGTAAATGTCTGAGCTGGGCTGCAGGTCGGGGCTGGGGGCGGGCAGGGGCTGCGGGTTGGGAGTGAGGGGCACCGGCAGGGCTGGGGGGGGGCAGGATGTGTTTGATGTTTCACCCCTTGTAGGGGGGATGCTCTGTTGCTAGGCGACATGACAGTTGCCATCTCTGTTGCTAGGAGATGCCTTGGTACCTCCTTTTAACCCTTTGTGGTTCTGTTGTTCTGTCCCTGCTCAGCCCCAGGGTTGGGGGGTGAGGCTGCTCCCCTGTGGCTCTCCATGCACCTCACCTCCCTGTCTATACCTCACCCCCTCCACTGCCCTGCTCTGACCCCCCGTTCTCTCCCTAGTACTGGTACGAGGGCGACGCAGTTGGGGAGCTGCCTGTGGACTTCTCCGTCGTCTGGGACAGCGACTTCCCCATCGACCAGCCCCCCGGCTTCAAAGGTCCAGGGGGCTGCGCCCTGAGGGGGCAGGGGGGGCTGGGTAATGGGGAAGGGGGTGGGGAGGGCAGTGCCCGGGGGAGGGGTGTTGGGGGCTGGGGGGCAGGGGGAGTGTCACGGGGAAGGGTGTGTGGAGGGCAGGGGGTGGGGGTGGGGGTGGGGGGCAGGAGGGCTGCCTGTCTCTGACCCCTCCCTCTCCCCCCAGCCCTGCTATACAAGTGCCCAGCCCAGCGCCCCAGCTGTGGGCTCTGTCTCCGCTCTGACCCACGCTATGAGTGTGGCTGGTGCCTGGCCGAGCGACGCTGCCTCCTGCGCGCCCAATGCCCAGCCCCCAAACTCAACTGGGTGCCCCCCGGCCGGCGCGGGGCTCGCTGCAGCCACCCTCGCATCACCCAGGTAACCCCACACACACATCGCCTGGGTAACGCCTCCCCCCTCGTTACTCAGGTAACTGCCCCCTAACCGCAGCATCCCAGTAACAGCCCCCTCCCCGGGGCTCCAAGGTAACAGCCCCCCCACAGCGCCCTGGTAATGGGGGCCCCCCAGACCAGCCAGCCCTATGCACCCACCCCACTGGAACCCACTCCCCAACTGCGGCCAGGCCCCATCTCTGCTGTGGACACCCCCCAGCTCTGCCCCCTCACCTGGGGGGGGGTTGTGTGGTTTGGGGGCCCGGGCGGAGGCGGGGGGTCTTTGCCCCACTGACTCCCCTGGGCTCCCCCAGGTGGTGCCGGTGGCGGGGCCCAAGGAGGGCGGCACGCGGGTGACGGTCGAGGGTGAGAACCTGGGGCTGCAGTTTCACGAGGTCGCGGTGCGTGTGGCCGGCGTGCGCTGCAACTCGCTGCCCAGCCAGTACGTCCCCGCCCAGAGGTGAGCGGGGCAGTGCGGAGAGGGGGAGGAGGGGGATGTCAGGTGGGGTCGGGCGGGGGGAGCTGGGACGCAGGGGGGGTCGGGGGGATGTGTTTGATCGGGCGGGAGCTGGGGGGGCAGGCGGGGGGAGCTGGGACGCAGGGGAGGTCGGGGGGACATGTTTGATCGGGCGGGAGCTGGGGGGGTCGGGCGGGCAGAGGTGGGATGCAGGGGGGATGTGTTTGATCGGGCGGGAGCTGGGGGGGTCGGGCGGGCGGAGGTGGGATGCAGGGGGGATGTGTTTGATCAGGCGGGAGCTGGGGGGTCGGGCGGGGGGAGCTGGGACGCAGGGGAGTTCGGGGGGACGTGTTTGATCGGACGGGAGCTGGGACGCAAGGGGGGTCGGGCGGGGACGTGTTTGATTGGGTGGGAGCTGGGGGGGTCGGGTGGGGGAAGCTGGGACGCAGGGGGGATCGGGGGGACATGTTTGATCGGTCGGGAGCTGCGGGGGTCGGGCAGGGGAGCTGGGACGCAGGGGGGGTCGGGGGGACGTGTTTGATAGGGCGGAAGCTGGGGGGGTCGGGCTGGAGAGCTGGGACGCAGGGGGGATCGGGGGGGACAGATTCGGGCAGGAGCTTGGGGGTCGGGCGGGGGGAGTTGGGACGCAGGAGGGGTCAGGGGGGACGTGTTTGGGCAGCAGCTGGGGGGTCGGGCGGGGGGAGCCGGGATGCAGGGGGGGTCGGGGACACATGTTTGATCGGGCTAGAGCTGGGGGGGTCGGGCGGGGGGGAGCTGGGACGCAGGGGGGGGTCGGGGGGACGTGTTTGATCGGGCGGGAGCTGGGGGGGTTGGGCGGGGGACTGGTACATGGGAGCTGGGGAGGCAGGAGCCAGGGGGCTGACCCCCGTGTCCCCCCCAGGCTGGTGTGCGAGATGGAGGAGTCGCTGGTGCCCGATCCCCCGCCCGGCCCCGTGGAGATCTGTGTGGGCGACTGTGGTACCGACTACCGGGCCCACTCCCCGAACCCCTTCACCTTCGTGGTACTGGGGCAGGGCCTCCCTGAGAGAGGGAATTCTGGGGGGGATGGGGCATGGGGGGCTGTGGGGGCTGTCGGTGGCCCATGGGAGTCTGTGGGGGGAGGGGGTAGCTGCGGGTCATGTGGGGCTGTGGGGGGCTGGGGGTGGCTTATGGGGGTCTGTGGGGGGAGGGAATGGCTGTGGGTCATGGGGAGTTGTGGGGGGTGGGAGGGGCTGGGGGTGGCCCATGGGGGTCTGTGGGGGGAGGGGGTAGCTGCAGGTCATGGGGGTTTGTGGGGGGAGGGAGGGGCTGTCGGTGGCCCATGGGAGTCTGTGGGGGGAGGGGGTAGCTGCGGGTCATGTGGGGCTGTGGGGGGCTGGGGGTGGCTTATGGGGGTCTGTGGGGGGAGGGAATGGCTGTGGGTCATGGGGAGTTGTGGGGGGTGGGAGGGGCTGGGGGTGGCCCATGGGGGTCTGTGGGGGGAGGGGGTAGCTGCAGGTCATGGGGGTTTGTGGGGGGAGGGAGGGGCTGGGGGTGGCCCATGGGAGTATGTGGGGGGAGGGGGTAGCTGTGGGTCATGTGGGTCTGTGGGGGCTGGGGGTGGCCTATGGGGGTCTGTGGGGGGAGCAGGGTAGCTGCGGGTCATGGAGAGTTGTGGGGGGTGGGAGGGGCTGGGGGTGGCCCATGGGGGGCTGTGGGGGGCGGGAGGGGAGGGGAGGGGGGCTCTGTGTGCATTTACCCCCATAACTGCTGTCTCCCGCCCCAGACCCCCAGGCTGCGGGGACTGAACCCTGGGGGAGGGCCGGTGTCAGGGGGGACCCGCGTCACCCTCACTGGGACCCATCTGGACGCCGGCAGCAGCGTCAACATCTCATTGCAGGGGGCACCCTGCCAGCTGCTCAGGTACTGGGGGGGCCAGGGGTGGGGGGGGTGGGGAGGATATGGATGAGGGGATGGGGGGAGCAGAGAGATGGGGGTGGGGGGGTATGGATGAGGGGGTGGGGGGAGCAGAGAGATGGGGCGGGTTGGGTGTGGCGGGGGATGTTGGGAGGGGGGTGGGTAGGTCAGGGCTCACTGGGGAGATGTGAGGCAGTGGGGAATTTGTGGGGGTCTCTCACTTTCCCTTTACCGGTAGGAGGGGGCCTGAGGAAATCGTCTGCATGACCCCCCCGTCCACGCTGGGCCCTGGTCCGGCCCCCCTCAGTGTCTGCATCGACCGTGCCAGCCTGGCCCCCCCTGAGCCTCCCAATGGCACCGCCAGCCCCCCCATCCTGATCTTCCGCTATACCCCCGATCCGGTGGTGACCCACATCGAGCCCCAATGGAGCATCGTCAAGTAAGAGACCCCCACTGCCCCCCCTCCTGTGCCCCATCCCCCTCACCCCCACACAGCCCCCTGCTGACCCCCCCAGCTGCGCCCACCTGCCCCCCTGTGCCCCATCCCCCTCCACATCCCCATACTCCCAGCCCCCACACCCCTGCCAACCCCCCCGCCCGGTGCCTCCCTGCACCCCGTCCCCCTCCCCACACTCCCGGCCTGCTGTGAAATAGGTTCACATAGCCCGTGGCCAGCGGGGTGCACCACACGTGGGGCCAGGGGGCTCCGTTCGGTCCCGGTTTTGGTCCCAGTTCTGGTCCTGGGCCGTCGCCTCAGGCCATGTTGTTCCATTCACCCCACACTCGGGCTCTGCTCCCCACGGGGCCCTGCTCAGCCAGGGGGACGAGCTGCAGAACCTGCCCGCCGGCGCAGACCAGTCCCCCTGTCACAGGGTCCCCGGGCGATGCTCTGGACCTGCTCCCTACGCAGCCAGCCAGGACTCTGGGGGAGTCTCCTCTCTCGGAGCAGACTGTCTCCAGAGTGAGAAGCTCACACGGCTTCACCTCCTGGGTCTCTCCTCGGAGCATTCAGCATATGCCCCTCCGTGCGCCCCCACAGCGAGTTGCCCGGGCGGGGTCCTGAGACGGCCAGGGGGTCCTACCCCCCCACTCCGCAGTCAGTTGTGACTCTCAGCCCGCCGGGGACACAGAGGTTTATTAGATGACAGGAACAGGCTAAACCAGAGCTTGTAGGGACAGACAACAGGACCCCTCAGTCAGGTCCATCTTGGGGGGCAGGGAGCTTAGACCCCAGCCCTGGGGCTCCCTCCCCTTCCCCAGTCAGCTCCAAACTGAAACTCTCCAGCCCCCCCGACCCCTCCTCTGGCCTTTGTCCCCTCCTGATCCCTTTGTTCTCCAGCACCTTCAGCTGGCACCTTGCGGGGGGGGCCCAGGAGACAGGCCCCCAGGGCTCTGCACCAATCCCACCCCCTGATCCCACCAGCTAGATTAAGAACTGCATAGGGGAAACTGAGGCACCCACACAGTATTCAGAGAAACCATTACGAACAGTCCCACTTCGTCTCAGCCCCGCAGCCTCCGACCCCAGCCTGGCTGGGACCCGGCGTTTGGCCTGGGATGAGCATCCCAGTGCTGGCACTGAGCCGGGCTGGGCGGGGTCCCCGGCATCCGAGCAGGGCGCAGGGTAGCCGTGGGGGGGCAGGGCAGAGGGTAGCTGTGGCGCGGGGGAAGGACATGGCCAAAGGGCCACCCCCCCATGCCAGCCCTCACCCCCCACCAAGCTGCGTCCCCCTGGGGGGCTGACATCTCCCCCCCCTCCAGCGGCAGCACCAGCCTGACAGTGACTGGGACCCGCCTGCTGAGCATCCAGGAGCCGCGTGTCCGAGCCCTGTACGGGGGCGTCGAAACCGTCAACGTGAGTCATGCCCCCATGGCCGGGGGGAGCGAGGGCGGGGGGCTGGGATGAGGGGAAGGGGACGCGGCGGGGGGCCCGTCCGCTGGGGACGGGGGATCTGAGTGGGGTGGGGGGAAGGGGAGGCGGCGGGGGGCCTGTCCGCTGGGGATGGGGGATCTGAGTGGGGTGGGGGGAAGGGGAGGTGGTGGGGGGTCCGTCAGTTGGGGACGGGGGATCTGAGTGGGGTGGGGGGAAGGGGACGCGGCGGGGGGTCCGTCAGTTGGGGACGGGGGATCTGAGCGGGGTGGGGGGAAGTGGGGACAGTTTCGGGGGGGGACGGGACAGTTTCCTGCAACCCACCCCCCTTCCCCACCCGAACTGACAGACCCAAAACTTCTCCCTGCTGCCCCCCCCGATCAGACTCCCCCGGCTTGTACCCCATGGAATCCCCCGACATGCTGCCCCCCCCCATTCCTGGCCGCCCCTGCTGGGTTGCTGAACCACCCAACACGCTGACCCTGCTGGAGTCCTGTCACCCCCCACCCCCGTTCCCAGCCATCTCCACTGACCCTCTGCCTCCCCCCAGAGCTGCCGGGTGCTGAATGACTCCCTCATGCTGTGCCAGGCGCCCGGCATTGTGCCGGGGGGGCGGGAGCTGCCTGCGGGGGGGGCCTCCCCTGACGAATTCGGCTTCCTGCTGGACCACGTCCAGGCGGCTCGAACCCTCAACCGCTCGGCCTTCACCTACTACCCCGACCCCCAGGTCGAGCCCTTCGGCCCTGCGGGGGTGCTGGAGGTGAAACCCGGCTCCCACATTGTCCTCAAGGTATGGGGGGAAGGGGGGCTTAGCAGGGCTGCGGGTCAGGAGTGAGGGGCACCGGCAGGGCTGGGTGGGGCAGGGCTGGGCTAGCAGGGGGCTGCGGATCAGGAGTGAGGGGCACCACTGGTGCTCTGTCTGGCCCGGACGCTGGGTCCAATCTCCCTCCCCCTTTCACTGTCCCACCCCCCAGGGCAGGAACCTGATCCCGGCGGCCGCTGGGGGGGCCCGTCTGAACTACACTGTGCTGATTGGGGGGGAGCCCTGCGCCCTGACGGTGTCAGAGACCCAGCTGCTCTGTGACTCGCCCAGCCAGACAGGGGAGCAGCCAGTCACGGTGCGTTGCTGGGGGGAAGGGGGGCACGGCCAGGGGCTCCCCCAGGGGGTGGGGTTGGGGGCACGTGTTCTGTGGCGGGGGCAGCCCCTTGCTCTGTGGTGTGGGGGCGGGACACGGGGTGGATCAGAGATCACGGGGGCTGGGGGGTGAGCAGTCCCTCTTGGGGAGCTCTGGGGGGAGGTTACATATGTGGGGTGCGTTCGAGGGGGACAGATTGAGTGGGGGGGCTGGGAGGGGGTTGTCTCATCAGATCCAGGGGGGAATTTGTACCCCCCATTGCAGATCTGGGGGGGGCAAAATGTGGGGGGAGGTGCCCCCGATTCTCCCGTCCCACATTCTGGGGGGGTTGTTCCTGGGAAGTTGGGGGGCGCCCCCCATCTAACCTCCGCTCCCTCCCCTCGTTCCAGATCCTGGTGGGGGGCCTGTCCTTCTCTCCCGGCTCCCTGCACATCTACCCCGAGGCGGCCCTGCCCCTGGGGGCGCTGGTGGGGCTGGGCGTGGGGGGGTCCCTGCTGCTCCTTGCCATTATCGGGGTGCTGGTTGCCTACAAGCGCAAGACCCGCGACGCCGACCGGACCCTCAAGCGGTTGCAACTGCAGATGGACAATCTGGAGTCACGGGTCGCGCTGGAGTGCAAGGAGGGTGAGGCTGGGGGGCAGGGAGGGGGGGCAGGAGCACAGAGAGGGGGTTGGACAGGGGGGTTGAAGTGCAGGGAGAGTGGGGAGGGCTGGGGGGTTGGACTGGGAGGCTGGAGTGCAGGGAGGGTGAGGTTGGGGGTGAGGAGGGGGGCAGGAGCGCAGAGAGGGGGTTGGACTGGGGGGTTGAAGCGCAGGGAGAGTGGGGGGGCTGGGGGGTTGGACTGGGGGGGTTGAAGCGCAGGGAGGGTGAGGCTGGGGGGCGGGGAGGGGGGGCAGGAGCGCAGAGAGGGGGTTGGACTGGGGTGTTGAAGTGCAGAGAGAGTGTGGGGGCTGGGAGTTGGACTGGGAGGTTGAAGCGCAGGGAGAGTGGGGGGGCTGGGGTGTTGGACTGGGGGGCTGGAGTGCAGGGAGAGTGTGGGGGTTGGACTGGGGGTCTGGAGTGCAAGGAGGGTGAGGCTGGGGGGCGGGGAGGGGTGTTGAAGCGCAGGGAGAGTGGGGGGCTAGGGGGTTGGACTGGGGGGCTGGAGTGCAGGGAAGGAGGGGGACGCATGCTGGGGTGGGGGAGGGATGGAGGCAGAGGGGTCCCTGGGTATGGATTAGGAGGAAGGGGGGACTGGGAGAGGGGCTGGGGCTCTGGGCAGAGGGGGCTAAGATGAGGGGGCTGGGCTGGGGGTCAGGAGCACAGGGAGGGTGGGGCTGGGGGGTCCTGCTGTGGTGCTAGGCAGGTGCTGAGTTGGGGGGCAGGAGACGTTGGGATGGAGGGCGAGCGGTTGCCCCTGCATGGGAGAAGGGCAGGGTCGGGTGTCCCCCCCTGACCCTCCCGCCCTCCCCCAGCCTTTGCAGAGCTGCAGACCGACATCAACGAGCTGACGAACAACTTGGACGGGGTGAAGATCCCGTTCCTGGACTATCGGACGTACGCCCTGCGGGTGCTGTTCCCCGGCGAGGAGCCCCCCATGCTGCGCCATGGCCACGTGAGTGGGGGCCGGGCCAGGGTGGGCTGCAGAGCAGAGCGGGGGCTGGGCTGGGGGGAAGAACAGGGGGACTGGGGAGCACAGTGGGGGGCAGAGAGGAGGGCTGGGCTGGGGGGCGGAGCCGGAGGGTGGATATAGGCGGGGGGCAGAGCGGGAGGTTGGGCTGGGGCGACTGGGAGGCAGAGCGGGCTCTAGGCTGGGCTGGGGCGACTGGGGGGCAGAGCGGGGGCTGGGCGGGGGGGACTGTATCTCACCCCGTGCCCCCCCCAGGCGCCCCCCGGGGCAGAGCGGGGCCTGCGGCTCTTCGGGCAGCTCCTGCACTGCCGGCCCTTCCTGCTGACCTTCATCCACGCGCTGGAGGGGCAGCGCGGGTTCTCCATGCGGGACCGGGGGGCCGTGGCCTCCCTCACGCTGGTGGCCCTGCAGGGCCGGCTGGACTACGCCACCGGCGTCCTCAAGCAATTGCTGGCCGACCTCATCGAGAAGAATCTGCAGAACCGGGCCCATCCCAAGCTGCTGCTGCGCAGGTGAGGCCTGGGGAGCCCCCAAACCCCCTGGGACCCCTCCCCCCGTTCCCCTGGGACCTCCCTGACACCCCCGGGATTGCCCGGGACCCCCTGTTTCCCTGGGACCCTCCAAGCCCGGACACCTGGGTTCTCAGCAGTAAGGCCCCCCCAGGAGTGCGCCCGGGAGCCGCTGTTCCTGCTGTTCTGTGCTCCCAAGATCTCCTCTGTTCCCCTGAACCCCCAGAACCCCCGGAACCCCCATTCCCCAGGCCCCCATCCTGCCACAGGGAACCTGCCGAGCCATGTGCTCTCCAGGTGAGACCCCGCCCAGGAACCGCCCCCCGTGACCCACAGTAACCCGGACTCCTGGGTCCCCGGTCTCTCCCTCCCCCAGGACGGAGTCGGTGGCTGAGAAGATGCTGACAAACTGGTTCACCTTCCTGCTGCATCGGTTCCTGAAGGTGAGAGAGGGGTGGGGGCTGGGAGCCCCGCCCCGGACACCTGGGTTCTCTCCTGGCTCTGGGAGGGGAGGGGGGCTGGTGGTTAGAGCAGGGGGGGCTGGGAGCCAGGACTCCTGGGTTCTCTCCCCGGCTCTGGGAGGGGAGTGGGGGCTGGAGGTTAGAGCAGGGGGGCTGGGAGCCAGGACTCCTGGGTTCTCTCCCCGGCTCTGGGAGGGGAGCGGGCTCTGGTGGTTAGAGCAGGGGGGGCTGGGAGCCAGGACTCCTGGGTTCTCTCCCCAGCTCTGGGAGGGGAGGGGGGCTGGTGGTTAGAGCAGGGGGGACTGGAAGCCCGGACGCCTGGGTTCTCAGCAGTAATGCCCCCCCAGGAGTGTGCCGGGGAGCCGCTGTTCCTGCTGTTCTGTGCCATCAAGCAGCAGATGGAGAAGGGGCCGATGGACGCGGTGACGGGGGAGGCGCGGTACTCGCTGAGCGAGGACAAACTCATCCGCCAGCAGATCGACTACAAGACCCTGGTCAGCTGGGGGCAGGGGGCAGGAGGGGGGTCAGGCTGGGGGACCCCATTTGCCCAGGCGCTGGGCCATGCCCCAGCTGTTATCGGAACCCTGGAGAGTGACCTCTCTGGCCCCCACGCATCTCCTAGGGGGGCTGGGGGCCCTCCTCCGACCCTGTGTCCCCCTGTCTGCATCTCCAGCAGCCCCCCAAAATCCCATTTGCCCCCTGGCACCCAACACTGGGGGGGAATCACTTTGGGGGGCTCCGGGCATGTGTCATTCCCCCACCCATGGGTCACTCCCCCAGGGAGGGAGCAAAGTCCAGGGGTGGAGAAACCGAGTCACACCTCTGCTAGAAACTCCAGGGGGTGGGGACTGGAAGAGGGGGGAGGGGAGGGCAGGGGGTGACTCCTACCCTGGGAGAGGGGGACTCAGACTGAAGGGACCCCCCCTGACCTGCCATCCCCCCCAGACGCTGTACTGTGCCAGCCCTGACCCCCCTGGTGGCCCCGAGGTGCCCGTGAAGGTGCTGAACTGCGACACCGTCACCCAGGCCAAGGAGAAGCTGCTGGATGCTGTGTACAGGGGGGTCCCCCATTCCCAGCGCCCCCGGGCTGATGACACGGAGCTGGGTACGGGGGAGATAGGGGGCACGGGGGGGTCCCTGTTCCCAGCACCCCCGGGCTGACAACACGGAGCTGGGTACGGGGACAATGGGGGGCACGGGCGGGGTCCCTGTTCCCAGCGCCCCTGGGCTGATGACACGGAGCAGGGTACGGGGGAGATGGGGGCACAGGGGGGTCCCCCGTTCCCAGCGCCCCCGGGCCAACGACACAGAGCTGGGTACGGGGGAGATGGGGGGCACAGGGGGGGTCCCCCGTTCCCAGTGCCCCCGGGCTGACAACACCGAGGTGAGAATGCGGGGGGGGGCACTGGGGAAGGGGTAATGGGGTTTGGGGCTCAGAGGGCCGTGGGGTATATAGAAGGTGCAAGGGGGGGAGGCTCGGGGCACAAGGCTGCCTCGGGGGGGTGGGGGGCAGGTGTTGCTGCCCAAGGGGCGTTTGATGGGGGTGGGGCTGTATTTGGGGGTCTGACACACACCCCGTTCCCAGAGTGGCGCCAGGGCCGGTCGAGCCGAACCCTCCTGCAGGACGAGGATGCCACGAGCCGCATTGAGGGCGACTGGAAACAGCTCAACACACTGGGGCACTACCAGGTGGGGCAGGGAACCCCCAGAGCTGCCCCCCACTGCCCCCCAGCCCACCCTGTAGCTCCCTGCTCCCCATCCACACCTCAACTGGAAGCAGTTCAATATGCTGGGGCTCTACCAGGTGGGGCAGGGACCCCCCCCAGAGTCCCCCACTGCCGCCAAGCCCCTGCTCTCCCCATTGCTTTCCCAGAGCCCCCCGCTCCTCCCATAACCTCCTGCTCCCCCCCCCATCCACACCCCAAATGGAAATGTGTCAATGCGGTAGGGCCCTACCACCTGGGACAGGCCCCCACATAGGGCCCCCTCACTGCCCCCCCCCATGGCCCTACACCTCCATCCCTACCCCACACCCTGCCTGGAATTGCAGCAGCGCCCTGGGGCAGGCACCCCCCATCGTCCTCAGACAGCCCCCCATGGCCCTGCCCCCCCCTCACCTGCTGCCTCTCCCCCAGGTGACCGATGGCTCCAAGGTGGCCCTGGCGCCCCGGCAGGTCTCGGGGTGCAACCTGCCGAACTCCTGCACCTTCAGCCGCTCCCTGAGCCGCTACGGTAAGGCCCCCTGGACCCCTCAAGGGACCCCCCTGCCTGCCCCACAGAGACCAACCCCTCCACACATGACAGGGGGCGTGTGCTGCCCTTAGGGTGACCAGACATCAAGTGTGAAAAATCGGGAGGGGAGTGGGGGGTAATAGGAGCCTAGATAAGAAAAAGACCCAAACATCAGGACTGTCCCTATAAAATTGGGACATCTGGTCACCCTAGCTGCCCTAGAGCAACATGGTCTTGTGGGAGGGTGGGGCTGGGACTTGGGAAGCTGGGGGGAGTGGCTGTCCCCCACATCCCAGACACCTTGTTAAGCCCCTACCCCCCCGGGCCCTACCTGCCCCAATCAGAAGACCCGCCCTGATCCCCCCCAGCCCCTTATCCCATCCAGACTGGTTGGGGGGGTAGTCAAAATGGCCTCCCCCATGCTGCTGGATGGGCAGGGAGGGGGCGGAGGGGGCTCTGGGCTCCGATGCCTCCCCATGACCCGTCCCCCCGCCCCAGAGAGCCTCCTGCGGCCATCCAGCAGCCCCGACAGCCTGCGCTCCCGCGCCCCCATGCTGAGCCCCGAGCGCGACGGGGGCACCCGGCTCTGGCACCTCGTCCGCAGCCACGACCCGCTGGGCGACCCCAAGGAGGGTGGCAGCAAGATGGTGTCGGAGATCTACCTCACCCGGCTCCTGGCCACCAAGGTACGGGGTGCAGGGACCTGGGGTCATGTCCTGGGGTGAGGGGAATTGGGGTGTGGGGGCAGGGTCCAGGGGCTGTGCTGGGGGATCGGGGGCCAGGGGCTGTGCAGGGGGGCTGGGCCAGGCCTCAGGGCTGGGGGGCCATGCGGGGGGCGGGGTGGGGCGGGGCCATGTGTGGCAGGGGGGCCCGGGCCAGACTGACCCCCGGCGCCCCCAGGGCACGCTGCAGAAGTTCGTGGATGACCTGTTCGAGACGCTGTTCAGCACGGCACACCGAGCCAGCGCCCTGCCCCTGCCCATCAAGTACATGTTCGACTTCCTGGACGAGCAGGCGGATCGGCGCCAGATCAGCGACCCCGACGTGCGGCACACCTGGAAGAGCAACTGGTGAGACCCCTGGAGGGGCTCGGGGGCTCTGACCCCCCCCCCCGCCTGCCCCTGCGGTTCTGGGTGAACGTGATCAGGGTGTTGGGGGGGCTGGGGAGGGCCATGGGGGGGCTCGGGGTGCCGGGGGGGTGGGTCTCTGGCACTCTCTGACCCCCATCTCCCCCGCCTGCCCCTGCGGTTCTGGGTGAACGTGATCAGGGTGTTGGGGGGGCTGGGGAGGGCCATGGGGGGGCTCGGGGTGCCGGGGGGGGGTCTCTGGCACTCTCTGACCCCCATCTCCCCTGCCTGCCCCTGCGGTTCTGGGTGAACGTGATCAGGGTGTTGGGGGGGTGGGGAGGGCCATGGGGGGGCTCGGGGTGCCGGGGGGGTGGGTCTCTGGCACTCTCTGACCCCCATCTCCCCAGCCTGCCCCTGCGGTTCTGGGTGAACGTGATCAAGAACCCGCAGTTCGTGTTCGACGTGCACAAGAGCAGCATCACGGACGCGTGTCTCTCCGTGGTGGCCCAGACGTTCATGGACTCATGTTCCACGTCGCCCCAGCGCCTGGGCAAGGACTCGCCCTCCACCAAACTGCTCTATGCCAAGGACCTGCCCGGCTACCGCGGCTGGGTGGAGCGGTGAGTGGGGGGAGCCAGGCAGGGGGCAGAGTGAGGGGGCAGCGAGAGCTGGGGGCACACTGCAGGGCAGAGTGGGGGGCAGGGGAGGGGCTGTGATGAGCAGGAGGGTTGGGGGGAGTGGCCGACGCAGGGGGCTCCCTCATGGGGGGAGAGGTGGGGGAGGGGCATCAGGATACAGGGGTTGGGGGGTAGAAGGGGTAACAGGGCCGTGGGGGGACAGTGAGGGGAGGGGCGCCGGGATGCGGGGGGAGGGAGTAACGGGGCCGTGGGGGGAAAGAGCAATGGGGGGAGGTGACCCTGCCCCCCCTCACCTCTGCCCCCCAGGTACTACCGGGACATCGCCAGGATGGCGCCCATCAGCGATCAAGACATGGACGCCTACCTCGGGGAGCAGTCGCGGCTCCACGCCGGGGAGTTCAACACCCTGGGGGCGCTGGGCGAGCTCTACCAGTACGTGGGGCGCTACCGCCAGGAGGTGAGACCCGCCAACCCCGCCCAGCGCTGGAGGAGCCCCCGCCCCACTGTCCCACCAATCCTGCCTGGCGCTGGGCAAGTCCCCACCCCACTGCCCACCAGTTCCCCCTGCTCCCCCTGCCCCCCAGTCCCACCCGCAGCCCCAGACCCGCAGCCCCTCCCAGCCCGGCCCTGGGCTCCCCTGCTCTGCCAGTGCCCCTCACTCCCGACCCGCAGCCCCTGCCCTCCCAGCCCCGCCAGCGCCCCTCAGTCCCCACCCCACTGCCCCCAGTTCCCCCTGCTCCCCCTGTCCCACTGCCCCCCAGTTCCCACTGCCCCCCCGCCCCCCAGTCCCACCAACCCCGCCAGGTGCTGGGCGAGTCCCCACCCCACTGCTCCCCCCGCCCGGCGCTGGGCGAGCTCTGCCAGCACACGGGACGGGAGGTGAGACCCCCCCGGTGCCCCGACCCTGCCCCTCGCCCGCAGGTGCTGACGGCGCTGGAGCGGGACGGGAGCTGCCGGAAGCAGCGGCTGCGCCAGCGACTGGAGCAGGTCATCGCCTTGGTCTCCACCAACAGCTGAGGGGGGCTGGCCCCATGGCCAGCCAGTGCGACCTTCGACCTCCGGGGTGACGTGACCTTCGACCTCCTCCGAGACAATGTGACCTTCGACCCCTGGCTCAGGGGCAGGCTGACTTTTGGGGGGATCCCCCCAATGCCACCGGGATCGGGCCTCGTAGCAATAACCCAGAGGGGCCGCTGGTGGCAATGGGGGTGTGTGACGGGGGGACAGGGCTGGGGGGCGGATCGGGCTGGGCTGGAGCAATGACCCCCCTTTCCACCCCAATACCAGACCCCCACCCCCAAAACTGTACAGCCCCCCAGTACTGTATGACCCCCCCAATGCACCCCCAGGCCAGCAGCTGAAAGGAGCTCCCCACCTCCCCCCTGTACAGCACCCCCCAAATAGCTGTTGGAATTTGCCTCTTGTGTTGGTGACAGTGACAATGGGAATTGGAGATTTAACCTATGTCCCAGGGACCCCCCTCCCCAGCCCCCCCCCCAGTTCTCCCAGCCCAGAGACCCCCTCCGTAGCCCTTCCCCTAGCACCCCCTTGACCCAGGGACTGCCCTCCCCAGCCCCTCCCCAGCGCCCCCTTTCCCGGTGACGTGGTGCCTTAATTACTGAATAATTTATTGCGTCTCAGGGGGGTTCGGTGTACATTTAGTCCCGGGTGTAAGAAATTTCAGTGTAACCCCCCCCCGCGATATCTGTGTAAATAGTCGTACTGCGTGTGGGCTCGGGGAGGTGGGGCCTAGCTCCCCCCCCAAGATTTGGGGGAAGCAGGACAGACCCCTTCCCCCGCTCCCACGCAGCTGTTTTCTCTGTTCATTTTATAATTAACTTTTCTTTTGCTAATTAAAGTGCTGGGAAAAAACTAACCACCCCCAACTGGGCCATTGTGTTGGGGGGGGCTCATATACCATGGTGGGGGCCACACAGAGCCTCCCCCGACAGAGCTTGGGGTGTCCCCATCATGCCAGGCCCTGCACGGACCCCCCCCTCCCAACAGAGCAGGGCTGGAGGGGGGAGTTCTAACACCAAACGCCGGGATAAGAAGCTGCTGTTTGAATCTGACTGAACCATGATGCTCGACAATCCAGAGGAACTTCCCACCACTGGACAACAGGAAAAGCTGATGGCAGAAGGGGCTTAGGGCCCAGGAGGCGAAGTCAGGAAGGTCGGGAAGAGGGGCAGTTTCTCTCCAAGGGGGAGCTTCTTGCTGGTGCTGGAGCTGGGATGGCTCACGGGGGCGATTTCACTCTGCCTCACGTGGGGCGGGATGGATTCGGGGCTCGTGCCCGGCCCCCCTCTGGCATCTGCCTCAGAAGCGGGCGGGGGCGGGGTGGAGGGAGGTGAAAGATGTCGTGGTGTCAGCTGGATGAGTAAGTGATGGGTCCTTCAGCACCGGGTGGGGAGGGGGAATTAAAGGAAGATTTAAAGGAAGTCAGGCACCCATTCCCCTCACTCCCGACCCGCAGCCCCTGCCAGCCCGGCCCTGGACCCCCCCGACCCTCACTCCTGACCCGCAGCCCCTACCAGCCCGGCCCTGGGCTCCCCAGCCCTGCCGGTGCCCCTCACTCCCAACCCGCAGCCCCTGCCCCCCAGCCCTGGACCCCCCTGACCCTCACTCCCGACCCGCAGCCCCTGCCCCCCAGCCCCGCCGGCGCCCCTCACTCCCGACCCGCAGCCCCTGCCAGCCCGGCCCTGGGCTCCCCAGCCCTGCTGGCGCCCCTCACTCCCAACCCGCAGCCCCTGCCCCCCAGCCCTGGACCCCCCCTGACCCTCACTCCCGACCTGCAGCCCCTGCCCCCCAGCCCAGCCCCCCAGCCCCGCCGGCGCCCCTCTCTCCTGACCCGCAGCCCCTGCCAGCCCGGCCCTGGACCCCCCCGACCCTCACTCCTGACCCGCAGCCCCTGCCCCCCAGCCCTGGACCCCCCCGACCCTCACTCCCGACCCGCAGCCCCTGCCCCCCAGCCCCGCCGGTGCCCCTCACTCCCGACCCGCAGCCCCTGCCAGCCCAGCCCTGCCCCCCCCCCAGCCCTGCCGGTGCCCCTCACTCCCGACCCGCAGCCCCCTGCCAGCCCAGCCCTGCCCCCCCCCCCCAGCCCTGCCGGTGCCCCTCACTCCCGACCCGCAGCCCCTGCCAGCCCGGCCCTGGGCTCCCCCTGGAGCTTGCACCATCTGTGCCTGTTGATTTTTAATTATTCATCTGCTCTCCGGCCAGGCAGCTGATGGGAGGTTAATGGACAGAGGTGGGGGAGGGGGAGGGGGAGCGCCCCTGGGACCCCCCCACACCTGTCAGCTGCAGCTGGAGCTGGCTAACCAGGCCCCTGCTAAGCAGGGTGTCACGGCGTATTGGGGAACTCAGGGCCCTGCACCCCCGGCTTCCTGCGATTCACCATGACTCTCAGCCAGCCAGTAAAGCAGAAGGTTTATTTGGATGACAGGAATACAGTCCAAGACAGGTCTTGCAGGCGCAGACAACAGGACCCCCCCAGTTAAGTCCAGCTTGGGGTCCCAGGGCATTCCAGCCCACCCCCCTTGGGGGGGGGGTCAGAGCCATCTCTGTCTCCCAGCCATCTCTCCAGCTCGCTTCCAGCCCTCTCCCTTCAGCGACCCCTCCCACAGCCTTTGTTCAGTTTCCCGGGCCCCGGACTCACCTGACCTCCAACCCCCTCCTGGGTTCTCATGTTACAAGCTCAGGTATGTTCCCTCGGGCCGACTCCCATCCCCCGATGCAGACCATCCTAGTCACACTCCCCTGTCAGCATTCCCACACCCCAGCAAGAACAGTCCCAGTTCGTCACATCTCTCCCCCCTTCGAGACCGAACTGAGCAGGGTCACTTTAGCCAGTGACCTGGGGAAGTTCGAACCTACCCCCGTTCCCATGGATGCCCCCGCATCCCTCCCATTCCTTGGTGAGAATTACACCAGGCCCCTCCAGTTTCACGCCCCCCCTTGGGTTGGGGGTGCTTGATGGCACTCGCAGTTCGCATGTGGGAAGGTTTATGCGGCCTGTGCCCTTTTCCCACCCCCATACCTCTGGGGCTCCAACTGGGCTGTGGTCTTCTCCCAGCGCTCCAGTCTGGAGGTCTGTGCTTTGGGCTCTCTTGGTTTAGAGCCGCCCTTTTTACCTTGGTCACCCTCCGAAAAGGCTCCTCTATGCTGGGCAAGGGTCCTAAAGCTGTTTTCCCCTTGTCCCAGGCCTTCCTCCCCCTCTGACAGGGGTCACAGGATCCGCAGTACTGTCGGACAGTAACAAAGACCCCAGGCCAGTAAAAGCTCCGTAGCAGCCTCTGCTGGGTACGCCAGGTTCCCTGGTGCCCTGAGAGGGGAATGTCATGGGCCCGGCACAGCAGCTGGCGGCGATACTTCTGGGGTACCACCAGCTGCCTCCTGATCCCCCCTGACTCCATTTTCCCTGGGGGAGCCCATTCTCGGTACAGGAACCCCTTCTCCCACAGGAACCTTTTCCGGCCACCTCGTCCCATGGTCTGTACCGCATTGAGGTCGGCCAGGTCCCTTATCTTCCGCAAGGAGGGGTCTCTCTGTAGCTCGGCCTGGAACTCAGCAGCTGGGACGGGGATGGCCACCTGCTCTTTCTCGCCCGCTGGGTCCGAAGCTGCAGCCTCCCTGAGCCGCGTCCCTGGGCGTTCCCTCCCCACCAGGTTAGGGTCCTGCGCCTCAGGCAAGGCACCCCCCCCAAGGCCAGGGCGCAGTGCCCCTCGCCGGCTCTGACCGCGGGTCACAACTAAGGCGGTCTGGGGGCTGCTTGGCCAGTCCTCTAGGTCCCCCCCCATCAACACCTCAGTGGGCAAATGGTGGTGCACTCCCACGTCCTTGGGGCCCTCCTTGGCCCCCCATTTCAGGTGTACCCTCGCTACGGGAACCTTAAATGGGGTCCCGCCCACCCCGGTCAGGGTCAGGAAGGTGTTGGGCACCACCCGATCTGGGGCCACCACCTCGGGCCGGGCCAGTGTCACCTCTGCGCCCGTGTCCCAGTATCCATAAACTTTCTTCCCATCCACCTCCAGGGGAACAAGGCACTCGCTCCGCAGGGACAGCCCCGCGCCAACCCTGTAAACGGAGAACTTTGAATCCGGAGCATCTGGCCCTCCAGAGAAGCTGGCCGGGGGCCCTTCTCTCTCTTGAGCAGTTGATAAGCTGCCAGCCCCTCTTGCGTGGGAAGCCTGCCCCTCGTCCGTCTGGGCCTCTACCAAGTTAACCCGGTGCGGGTTCGGTCTGCTCAGTCTGTCCTTGAGCTTGGGGCACTGGGCCCGAATGTGGCCTCTTCGGCCGCAGTAATAGCAGCTCAGGTCCCGTGGGTCCCCTCGAGCCGGTCGGTTGTCCCTGATGCTGGGCCTTCCCCGTGGGAGGGGATCCCCCATATTCCCCCTTTGGGAGGTCCCAGGGTGACTCTCTCTCTGCATCGCGGCGGGCCTGTTCCTTTGGGGCTCCTCCCTGCCACCCCCTGACCGGCTCTTTACAAACTCATCAGCCAGCTGCCCGGCGTGTCGCGGGTTCTCTGGCTTTCTGTCCACCAACCACAGCCTCAGGTCGGATGGGCACCGCCCATACAGTTGCTCCAGTACCAGCAGTTTAATCAGGTCCTCCTTCGTCTGGGCCCCACCAGCCCACTTGCTGGCGTATCTTTCCATGCGGACGGCTAGTTGCAAATAGGAGATCTCAGGGGTTTTATCTTGACTCCGGAACCTTTCCCGGTACATCTCAGGAGTCAGCCCAAACTCTCGTAGCAGGGCCTT
Source organism: Chrysemys picta bellii (assembly GCF_011386835.1). Classification (NCBI taxonomy): domain Eukaryota; kingdom Metazoa; phylum Chordata; order Testudines; family Emydidae; genus Chrysemys; species Chrysemys picta. The sequence goes on from NC_088807.1 coordinate 26,852,690, forward strand.
TTTGAATAGTTCGTAGTCCCCTTTCTCTGCCTCTCCCAGTTGGCGGTACAATGCCACGGATTTGGGGTCCAGTAAGGGGGTAAGGACCCGGAGTCTGTCCGCGGGATCAACCCGGTGCAGCTCGCAGGCCGTCTCAAAGGCCTCCAGGAAGTCATCCATGTCCTCCCCCTCCTTGTATGGGGCCATGATGCACTTATCAAAGCTCCGTGCAGTCCTGGGTCCCCCCTCACTCACCGCAGCCGGGGGTTCGCTGCCCTTCAATCTCGCCAGTTCCAGGTCATGCTGACGCTGTCTCTCATTCTCCTGTCTCTGTCTCTCATTCTCCTCCCGTTCACGCTGATGCTGTCTCTCTTTCTCCTCCCGTTCACGCTGATGCTGTCTCTCATTCTCCTCCCGTTCATGCTGTCTCTGTCTCTCTTCACGCTGATGCTGTCTCTCTTTCTCCTCCCGTTCATGCTGTCTCTGTCGTTCACGATCCTCCAGCTCTCTCAGTTTTAGCTCTTTCTCCCATTCCAGCCAATTCCGCTCCCCGGATGCCGAACGTCGCCGGGAGGATCCTCTGCTGGCCGGCGGGCTTCGCCGGGGGGACCCCCTGCTGGCCGGGGGGGTCACGGCGCCTTCGGTATTTGCTGGGCTCCTCCCCACCCTTCCCCTAGGCATAGGAAGGAGGGGTCTCGGGAAGCCCTCAGCAGCCGGCTGACCACTCCCAGCTGGGACAGACACTGGTGCCTGCGCTGCATTTGCCAGGCTGCTTCCCTGAGACACAGGGATCAGTTCATTCGCGCGATCTTCCGCCTCCAGCCGGGCAATGAGCTGTTCTTTGGTGAGCCTCCCAATGCGCAGCTGCCTCTGCTTGCACAGCTCCACCAGGTCGCTCTTAAGCCGCTTGGCATACATCTTCCTGCTGGCCACTCACCGGCCTGTGTGCTCACAGCTCCCCACAGTTCCCAGGGGGACCCCTAGTGTGCCAGCCCTTCTCGAGGTCACCACCTCTCTGCCAGGGTCGAGCTGCAGACTCCTCCGCCCCTGGGACCACTCGCTGCGATCCCCCCGGGGGACCCTGTTACTGCAAAAGTCCTTCTCGCTGGTCACACACTCCCAGGGGTAATAACCGTCTCTCTCTCACTCTTCAGCACGCCTGGTCCCCGTCAATCCCCCTTCGTTTTACTGCTCCCCAGTCACTTACTGCAGGAAGCGCCGTCCACGGGGTGCAGTAGATCCCACCGCTGCCACCAGTTGTCACGGCGTATTGGGGAACTCAGGGCCCTGCACCCCCGGCTTCCTGCGATTCACCATGACTCTCAGCCAGCCAGTAAAGCAGAAGGTTTATTTGGATGACAGGAATACAGTCCAAGACAGGTCTTGCAGGCGCAGACAACAGGACCCCCCCAGTTAAGTCCAGCTTGGGGTCCCAGGGCATTCCAGCCCACCCCCCTTGGGGGGGGGGTCAGAGCCATCTCTGTCTCCCAGCCATCTCTCCAGCTCGCTTCCAGCCCTCTCCCTTCAGCGACCCCTCCCACAGCCTTTGTTCAGTTTCCCGGGCCCCGGACTCACCTGACCTCCAACCCCCTCCTGGGTTCTCATGTTACAAGCTCAGGTATGTTCCCTCGGGCCGACTCCCATCCCCCGATGCAGACCATCCTAGTCACACTCCCCTGTCAGCATTCCCACACCCCAGCAAGAACAGTCCCAGTTCGTCACACAGGGAAAGCCCAGTTTACAGTTTGGATGGGAGACCGGGCAGCACAGCGCCCCCTGCTGCCCGGCCCTGCCTGTCAGGGGAGAGTGTCCCCTGCCCAGCACCCCCACCCCGCTCCCTGCCCCACGGCGCCCCCCATAGCCCCCAGTCTTGCCTGCCAAGGGAGAGCACCCCTGCCCACCCCTCCACCCCACTCCCTGCCCCATGGTGCCCCCCACAGCCCCAGTCTTGCCTGCCAAGGGAGAGCACCCCTGCCCACCCCTCCACCCCACTCCCTGCCCCACACCCAGCTCTGCCTGCCAGGGGAGAGAATCCCCTGCCCAGCCCCCTGCCCCACAGCACCCCTTAGTGTCCGGCCCTGACTGCCAGGGGAGAGCACCCCCTGCCCCAGACCACCCACCCTGCTGCCCACCCCACGGCACCCCCTAGTGCCCAGTCCTACCTACCAGGAGAGAGCACCCTCTGCCCAGCCCCCTGCCCCACTCCCTGTCCCATGGCACCCCCCCCCCCGCTCTGGCTGTCATGTCAGGGACAGGTGGGAGGATAATCACATCAAAGGGCTGGGGTTCAGCAGCTCCAGCAGGATTAGTGAAAGCTGATGCCACGCCCCGGCAGCAAGGCGACATTTTGGGGGTGACACACCGGGGGGGGGTCACGGCTGTTGTAGCCGAAACCTGGAGGCTAATTCTACAAAGCAATGTGCGCTCCCCAGTCCGAGGGGTAATGGGGGGGGAGAAACACAGCAATGGGGGGCTGCAGGATCGGTTGGGGGCCTGGGAAGAGCGGGGAAGCCAGGGGCTGTGTGGCAGGAGTGGAGATGGGGTCAGGGCTGGGATGGGGGGTTGTGGCTTGGGGATGGGCTAGCAGGGGCTGTGGGGTAGGCTGGAGGGGCAGGGGAAGAGCAGGAGGGGCAGAGGGATAGCACTGGCTGCATGTCTGGTGGGGGGACATGTCTGCTCGTGACAGAGGCCTTGACTGACCCAGCCTGGCCCTTTGCACACCCAGGCCCACTGGGGAGACCCCATACAGATGGCAGGACCCATATAATGGGGGGATTGCAGCCATGGGGGGAGGCCCAGCTCTGGTCCCCTGCCTCTGAAAGCCTTGCCAGTGCCCTCCCTCGGCTGCCCCCCACCCCCAGCACCAACGGCCTCGTAAAGGCATTTTTAACGTTCCAGTCTCAAAAAAACCCTGCGGGAACAAGTGGCAGAGCCATAGATCTGTGGCCAGGGGGTGGGGTGGGGCGGCCCGGGGAGGAACCAGGCTAGTGTGGGGCCAGGCAGGACCAGAACAGGTAGCTGGGTGGTGCCAAACACCCTCCTCCCAGAATAACAGAAATTGGGGCTGGGGGAGGGTCCTTGGCTCACTGCCAGGATCCTATAAGGAGCAGAGGGACCGAGCCAATTATGGGGGGGCATGTGTGGGGGGAGAGCTGGGCAGGGGTGATGGGTTCAAGCCTGGCTGTCTCAGGGGGGCTGGGAATGGGGCACCAGGGCCTTTCTCCCTTAGGGTGCCAGCTTGGCTCTGGCCCCTGGCTGCGCTCCTGGTTCCCAGCTCAGCCTGGCATGGTGCCAGCCCTGTTCATTAGCCCCCTCACCTGGCCAGACCCCAGACCCATTAATAACAGCTCCAGCATCGTTAATGTCGCCCTGCCTGAGCCATGCCAAGACCCCAGCTAATAACACAACCTTGGGGCCTGGGGAGGACCCAGGACTCCTGGGTTCTCACCGTGGCTCTGGGAGGAGAGTGGGGTCTGGTGGGGTGGAGCTGGGAGCCAGGACTCATGGGTTCTCTCCCTGGCTCTGGGGGGAAGTGGAGGTTTACTGGGTTGCAGTTGGGGGGGGGGGGCTGGGTTCATACCTCAGCCCAAAGTGCCTCAGTTTCCCCGGTGAGGGGGGGGTGCAGCCCCTCCCCCCCACCCACTCTCATTAAGGCAGGCCCAGCACTGTGATGTCACCAGCTGCAGCAGAAATGCTGAGTACAGTTGTGGGTCCTTCTCTAGCAATCTTGTTGGGTCCCTGCCTCTCCCAGGGCCGGCAGGGTGTGTGTGTGTGTGTGTGTGTGTGTTCCGGCATCTCCCAGGGCCGGCAGGGTGTGTGTGTGTGTGTGTGTGTGTGTGTGTGTGTGTGTTCCGGCATCTCCCAGGGCCGGCCGGGATGTGCGTGTCTGTTTCTTGGGGCTGGCCGGGGCTGGTCAAGGCCTGATTTGGTGCCCGGAGATATGAACGTGGTGTTGGGGGGGATGAGGGCGGGGGTGGTTGGGGAGAGGGGTGCAGGGCTGGGGGGGGCTGTTGGATTGGTGGCTCAGGGGGGCTCAGGGGTGCAGCATGTCCATCCCCACCCCCAAGATGTACCGCTCGCCTGCAATGCAAACCTCAGACATGTTCCAGACCCATCCCTGTCTCGTCTCCCCCCCCCACCGCCCCATAAATCTCCCCTGACGCGGATGGGGGAGGGGAGATGGTTGTGGCAAGCGCAGACCCCGGCTCGTAAAGATTAATTATGATCCACGGGGCTTTTAGCACATTAATTGCTTGATGCACAGTGACACGCGGCTGGCTGAGCCGACGGGGTGGGGTGGGGTGGAAGCTGGGATCCAGGACTCCTGGGTTCTCCCCCCAGCTCTGGGAGGGGAGTGGGGTCTGGTGAGTTAGAGCAGGGGGTCTGGGAGCCAGGACTCCTGGGTTCTCTCCCTGGCTCTGGGAGGGGAGGGGGGCTGGTGGTTAGAGCAGGGGGGGGCTGGGAGCCAGGACTCCTGGGTTCTCCCCCCAGCTCTGGGAGGGGAGTGGGGTCTAGTGGGTTAGAGTGGAGAGGGGCTGTTTACACCAGAACCGGGCAGGCCCACACCTGGGTTCACACACCAGGGGCTGGCAAACCAGCAGGATTTCAAGCGCCCCAGGGCCTCGCCCCCCCCCCCCGCCCCCCAGCTTCTGGGGCTGGGCCCAGCGTCTCCGGGCTGATACGGCAGGACAGCGCCCTCTGCTGGGCACAAAGCTGTTCGGCTTAGAGCTCGCAGCAGCCCCCAGCCCCATGTCTATAGAAGAAACACTTGTATGCCCCCAGAGCTGGGAGAGAACCCAGGAGTCCTGGTATGGAGATGGAGGGAGAAGGCGGCAATTTATTTTTCCTTGGAGGGGACAGGTTAAAATGCCACCTGGAAAGGTGGTGGCGGTTGGTGTTTGTGGCCCATGGAGGAGGTGGGTAACTCGTTCACTGAGGGCTAGGGCTTGGCAGGGTCCCATGTGGGTCAGAGCACATCTAGGAAGTGGTAAACAAGAGCCCACCTCTGTGTGTGTGTGTGTGTGTGTGTGTGTGTGTGTGTGTGTGTGTGTGTGTGTGTGTGTGTGTGTGTGTGTGTGTGTGTGTGTGTGTGTGTGTGTGTGTGTGTGTGTGTGTGTGTGTGAGAGAGAGAGAGAGACCGCATACTCCAGCACTCGTCTGTGGCCACCTCGGGCAGGATCTGATTATACGGGAACCACTCGCCCAGCTCTGGAACTCGGCCCCTCTGGGGTGGGGCAGGGGCTGGTTATACAGTGACCCCTTGCCCAGCGCTGACACACACACCTTATGGCAGGGCAAAGGGGCTGGTTATACGGAGACCCTTTGACCAGTGCTGAGATGCAGCCACTTCTGGAGTGAGGTGTGGGAACAGCTTCCCCCCCCTCCCATCTCCAAGATTCATTCATTGCGGGAGCTGGGACACTGGAGCTAGATGGCCCATGGGGCTGTTCCTGGGGATAGGACCCCAGTGTCCTGGGCCCCTCCAGGGAGAGATCCCCACACACTTTTCTCCATCCCCCCCCGGGAAGAGTCCCCACTCGCCCTAGAGGACCCCCACATTATCACCACTTTGCCTAGCCCGGAATAATGAAGGGCTAATTAACAAACCCCCCAATTCCAGCCTCTCTTTGTGCCCCCCGCTGGAAACTCCCATCTGGGGGGGCTCTGCCCCACCTGCCACAGACCCCCCCTCGCAATGCGGGGGGGAGCTGGGTTGTGGGGACGGGCCAGGTGTGGATCCAGGCGGGGAGGGGGCAGAGGATCGGGGGCGGGTACCGAGGGGCGGAGCCGGAGGATGGATATAGTCGGAGGGCGGAGCCAGGGGCGGGTCCTAGCGGGGCGGGGGCCGGAGCCGGAGCCGGAGCCGGAGCCGGGGGGGGGGGGGGTGGATATAGGCGGGGGCGGAGCCGGGGGCGGGCCCTAGCGGGGCGGGGGGCGGAGCCGGAGGGTGGATATGGGCGGGGGCGGAGCCGGGGGCGGGCCCTAGCGGGTCTGGGGGCGGAGCCGGAGGGTGGATATGGGCGGAGTCGGGGGGCGGGCCCTAGCGGGTCTGGGGGCGGAGCCGGAGGGTGGATATGGGCGGAGCCAGGGGCGGGTCCTAGTGGGGCGGGGGGCGGAACCGGAGGGTGGCTATAGGCGGGGGCGGAGCCGGGGGCGGGTCCTAGCGGGGCTGGGGGCGGAGCCGGAGGGTGGATATAGGCGGGGGCGGAGCCGGGGGCGGGCCCTAGCGGGGCTGGGGGCGGAGCCGGAGGGTGGATATAGGCGGGGGCGGAGCCGGGGGCGGGCCCTAGCGGGGCGGGGGGCGGAGCCGGAGGGTGGATATGGGCGGAGCCGGGGGCGGGCCCTAGCGGGGCGGGGGGCGGAGCCGGAGGGTGGATATGGGCGGAGCCGGGGGCGGGTCCTAGCGGGGCGGGGGGCGGAGCCGGAGGGTGGATATGGGCGGAGCCGGGGGCGGGCCCTAGCGGGGCTGGGGGCGGAGCCGGAGGGTGGATATGGGCGGGGCCGGGGGCGGGCCCTAGCGGGGCTGGGGGCGGAGCCGGAGGGTGGCTATAGGCGGGGGCGGAGCCGGGGGCGGGCCCTAGCGGGGCGGGGGGCGGAGCCGGAGGGTGGATATGGGCGGAGTCGGGGGCGGGCCCTAGCGGGGCTGGGGGCGGAGCCGGAGGGTGGCTATAGGCGGGTGCGGAGCCAGGGGCGGGCCCTAGCGGGGCGGGGGGCGGAGCCGGAGGGTGGATATGGGCGGAGTCGGGGGGCGGGTCCTAGCGGGGCTGGGGGCGGAGCCGGAGGGTGGATATGGGCGGAGTCGGGGGCGGGCCCTAGCGGGGCTGGGGGCGGAGAATCGGGAGGCGGGTTCTGGGGCTCGCTCGGCTCTTCCCTGCTCCGGGCCGCGGCCCGCCGGAGCCGGAGCTGGAGCCGCCGCAGGCAGGATCCGCCCGGTGAGCAGCGCCGGGGGGCAGGCGGATTAGGGGGTATCGGGGGCTGGTGGGGTGTGTGATAGTATCGGTGGGGTTGGGAGATGTGGGGGGCACACGGGGCGTATCGGGGCTACGGGGGGACTCTGTGGGGTTGGGGTACCCTGGGGGAGATAGGGGTCTGTGGGGGAAGCGGGGTGTGAGGGTATTGGGGGGCTGTGGGGTTGGAGTGCCCTGGGGGAGATGGGGAGCTGTTGGAGGAAGTGGATTGTGAGGGTATTGGGGGGGCTGTGGGGTTGGATTACCCTGGGGGAGATGGGGGTCTGTGGGGGAAGCGGGGTGTGAGGGTATTGGGGGGCTGTGGGGGTTGGGGTACCCTGGGGGAGATGGGGGTTCTGTTGGGGAAGTGGGGTGTGAGGGTATTGGGGGGGCTGTGGGGCTGGGGTACCCTGTGGGAGATGGGGGTCTGTGGGGGAAGCGGGGTGTGAGGGTATTGGGGGGCTGTGGGGTTGGATTACCCTGGGGGAGATGGGGGTAGGGTGACCAGATGTCCCGATTTTATAGGGACAGTCCCGATATTTGTGTCTTTTTCTTATATAGGTGCCTATTACCACCCACGCCCTGTCCCGATTTTTCACACTTGCTCTCTGGTCACCCTAGATGGGGGGGCTGTTGGGGGAAGTGGGATGTGAGGGTGTTGGGTACCCTGGGGGAGATGGGGGGCTGTGGGGGAAGTGGGGTGTGAGGGTATTGGGGGGCTGTGGGGGTTGGGGTACCCTGGGGGAGATAGGGGGCTGTTGGGGGAAGCGGGGTGTGAGGGTGTGACGGGTTCTGTGGCGGGGGGGTCCTTCCGCGCTCCCGGTTGTCGGGGCATTTCGGTGGCAGGTCCTGGAGTGAGTGAAGGACCCGCCGCAGAATTGCCGCCGAAGACCCAGAGCGCGGAAGGACCCCCCCGCCGAATTGCTGTCAAGGGCGGCAAAATGCCGCCCCCCCCAAATCCTGGTGCCCTTGGCGACTGCCTAGGTCGTCTAAATGGAAGCGCCGGCCCTGCCCCTGCCCCCTGCTCTCCCTGCCAGCTCGGGGCCCAGCCCCCTGTCCTGCTGAGCCAGACACGCCCGTCTGCTCCAACACAGACCGGGGTCTGAATCACTCGCCCCAAAGCTGCAGGTTTACCTGAAAACAGCTCCCAGAAGTGTTCCTGTCATTAACCCTCAGATGCCCAACTCCCAATGGGGTCTAAACCCAAATAAATCCGTTTTACCCTGTATAAAGCTGTTTGCTCCCCTGGGTATTAACATATACTCTGAGTTAATTTAATAAGTAAAAAGTGTTTTTATTAAATACAGAAAGTAGGTTCCAAGTAGTAACAGACAGAAGAAAGTAAATTACCAAGCAAAATAAAATAAAATGCGCAGATCTGTCTAACCAAACTGAATACAGACAATCTCACCCTCAGAGATGCTTCAGTAATTTTTTTCCTCAGACTGGACCCCTTCCCCGGTACAGCTCTTGTTCCAGCTCAAGTGGTAGCTAGGGGATTCTTCATGATGGCTCCCCTCTCTCCCTCTTTGCATAAGTCGGGAATCCTTTATCCCTCTCTGGGTTCCCACCCCCTCCTTCTCAATGGAAAGACACCAGGTTAAAGATGGATTCCAGTTCAGGTGACATGATCACATGTCACTGCAAGACTTCATTGTCCACTTGCCAGCACACACGTATACAGGAAGACTCACAGGTAAAACACAGCCATCTGCAGTCAATTGTCCTGGCTGATGGGAGTCATCAAAATTCCAAACCACCATGAATGGCTCACGCCTTGCCAAATGACAATAGGCCCTCGGAGTTATATTTCATATTTCTAGGTTCAGATACAAGAGTGGTACACTTCTACAAATAGGATAATCACACTCAGTAGATTATAAGCTTTGTAATGATACCTTACAAGAGACCTTTTGCATGAAGCATATTCCAGTTATATTATAGTCACTCATTAGCATATTTTATAAAACCATATAGACTGCAACTGTCACAGAGGGTATTGGGGGCCTGTGGGGGTTGGAGTACCCTGGAGGGGATGGGGGCTGTGGGGGGAGGTGGGTCACAGGATTTGGGCCGGTTCTGGACTCTGACTGACCCATCACTTCCCTTCCAGCTCCGGTTCCTCTGGGCTCAGACTCCTCCCCCCCCTCCGCCGGGGGCCCCTTGGACGGTGCTATGAGACTGGCAGGTGAGAGGCTGGGTTGGCTGTGGGGGGCTGGGTGTGGGCAGTGGGGGCGACTGGGTTGGATGGGGGGGTCGTACCAGTTGGGGGGGCTGGGTGTGGGTTGGATGTGGGGGCTGGGTTTGCAGCAAGGGGGGAGTGCTGCTCTGGGGGGGCTGCCTGTGCCTCATGTCCCGGCTCTGACCCCCTCCTTCCCTCCCCCAGGTCCCCTGCGCGTGGTCGTGATCATCCTCACCGCCGGGCTGACCTGGATCCTCGTCAGCCTCCTGCTGGGCACCCAGAGCGGCTTCTCTCGCCTCCAGCAGCTCCTCAGCAGTAAGAGCTTCCCCCCCTCCGCCATGATAGCCGGGCATCTTGTGGCAGGCAGTTCCACAGGGCAACGTCATCCACGGCTCTAGCGGCAGGGGCAGGGGTGCCCCCTGGAGGGATCTGCCCTTGGGATGGGGGGCCAGGGGCTGCAGCGCCCCCCTCTCCCAGCAAGGACACCCACTTGCCTTGTGGGGCAGGGAGTTCCACAGGTGATGACACCACCCAGTGCAGTGGCGTAGCCAGGTGGAGCGAACGGGGGGGCGGACATAAAAAAGGCGCCACCCCACTGCAGCGTTGTACTCACCGGGCGGCACTCCGGGTCTTTGGCAGCACTTTGGCGGCGGGTCCTGCACTCGCTCCGGGTCTTCGGCAGCACTGAAGGACCCGCCGCCGAAATGCCGCCGGAGACCCGGAGCGCCGCCAGGTGAGTACAAGAGCCACAGCGGGTGGCACCTTTTTTTATGTCCGCCCCCCTCCCCCACTTCAAAATTAAAAAGGCGCCACTTGTGCTCAGTGGGGGAGTGGCCGCTCCCCCTGCTCCCCCCCCAGCTATGCTACTGACCCCGTGCTATGGTACAAGGCCCTGAATCCTGGCGGGGTTGGGTGGGGAGATCTTCCCCTGGGGAGGACTCCTGCCCCCCAAGCAGTGAGGGGGGGGGGGGAAGGACATTGGGACCAAGTTCTGGACCCCCAGCGGGGTGGTGGGGGTTGGGCACACTGCACTGTGGGTCACCGCGGCTGCTCTTTCTCTCCCCACAGGCCCTGAGAACCCCCCCACGGCAGGTGAGTGACTGGTGGAGGAGCTGCTATGCGGGGGGCAGGGGGTCCTGGATGGCAGCCCAGTCTGGGGAGAGGCGGGGGGCTGGGCTCCAGGGTGCTCCCCGCTCCCCTCACCAGCCCACTCTCTTCTTGCCCCCAGTGTCAGGCTGGGGAAGCTCGGCTGTGCCCCTTCAGGCCAGCGCTGCCCCCTCAGGCAGGGCGGGAGCCAGAAGCAGACACAACAGTGAGTCTCTGGCCTGGGGAGTTGGTGGCAGCGGCAGCGGGGTCTGGGTCCCAGGCCGGGAGCAGGGACCCTATGGCGGGGGGCAGTGCGGGTCTGGGTCCCAGGCTGAGAGCAGGGACCTCATGGCAGGGGACAGCGGGGGGCTGGGTCCCAGGCCGGGAACAGGACCCCATGGGGGGCTGTGGTGGGGGGGGGCTGGGTCCCAGACTGGGAGCAGGGACCCCATGGGGGGCTGTGGTAGCAGGGGGCTGGGTCCCAGCTACAGGGGCAGGGACCCCATGGGGGGCTGTGGTAGCAGGGGACTGGGTTCCAGGTACAGGGGCAGGGACTCCATGGGGGGCTGTGGTAGCAGGGGGCTGGGTCCCAGGTACAGGGGCAGGGACCCCAGTGCATCACCCCAGGTGTCCCTACTGGCAGGGGTGGAGGGTGTCCCAGTCCCATAAGGTGAGGGAGGAGCACCCCCCCCATTTAACAGGTGACTCCCTTGGTCCCGTGTCCCTCAGCTCACGTTCCCCCACCAGTGTCCCCCTCCCAGGAGCACTTCCCCCCCATGGTGGGGGACATTGCACCCTTGACAGGTGTGGGAGCTGTCTAGCCCAGGGGACCACGGGGGGTGGTGTGTGACATGAGGGTGTCTTGGCGACCTCCCCACCATCTCCCCACCCCCCTCCCCAGAGCCGCGGCCCAGGAGGTATAAGTGTGGCCTCCCGCAGCCCTGCCCTGAGCAGCATCTCGCCTTCCGCCTGGTCAGTGGTGCCGCCAACGTCATCGGGCCCAAGATCTGCCTGGAGGATAAAATGTGAGTCGCGGGATTCGGGGCTCAGCATGGGGAGGTGAGAGAAGGCAGCATGCTAATCAGGGGCAGAACTGTGGGGAGAACCCAAGAGTCCAGGCTCCCAGCCCCCCCCAACCCACTGGACAGCACGTCCCTCCCAGAGCCAGGGAGAGAACCCAGGCGTCCAGGCTTTCTTGTGGGTGGTGGGTGGGCTGTTCTCACCTCACTTTCATTCCAGGCTAATGAGCAGCGTGAAGAACAATGTGGGGCGGGGCCTGAACATCGCCCTGGTGAATGGTGAGTGGGGGGGAGGGGGAACATTGTTGTGGTCTGGGTGGGGTGTGGGGGGGCTGGGCAGGGGAGAGGGTATGGTGGGGGCTGGGGAAGAGGGGGGCCGAAGAGGGGGTGGGGGCCAGGAAAGGGGAGCTGGCCTGGGGGAGGAGGGGGGCTGCGGCAGGGCAGGCTCTGACACTCTCTCTCTGGTTCCAGGGGTCAATGGGGAGCTCATTGACGCCAGGTTCTTCGACATGTGGGCTGGAGGTGAGAGGGGGCAGCACCTGAGGATGTCGGGGGAGGGGGAATCTGTGGGGGCTGCAGGTGGGAGACCCTGGCACAGGGGGTGGGGAGTCTGTGTGAGAGGCAGGAATGTGGTGGGGGAGGAGGGCTGGGGGTCATTGGGCGGCCCCTAAGGATGTTGTGGGAGAGGCTTGGAGGGCGGGGGGTATCCATGGGGGCTCCAGGTGGGAGACCCTGGTATGGGAGGTCTGTGTGACAGGCAGGAACCTGGGGGGAGGCTCAGGGGTACCCTGTGGGTCAGGGGGGCCCAGGCCTGCACTCACCCCTGCATCTTTCACCCCAGATGTCAACGAGCTGCTGAAGTTCATTCGGACGCTGCACGAGGGAACCCTGGTGTTCGTGGCCTCCTACGACGACCCGGCCACCAAGTGGGTGTGGGACGTGGGCCCAGTGGGGCTTTTCCCCTCTGGTGGGGGGAGGGGGTGCTAGCTCCCATCCAGCCCCAGGGTGGGGACTGGCTGGCTTAGGGGGGTGGGAGTGGGGCCTAGGGCCTCACCCCTGTGGGGGTGCTGGCTCCCATCCAGCCTCAGGGCCAGTGGTGGGAGCCCTGGCTGGCTTGGGGGGCAGGATATGGGACCTCTCCCCTCTAGGGGGCACCAGCTCCCATCCGGCCCCAGGGCAAGGACTAGCTGGCTCAGGGGGGTGGGGAATGGGATCTTTCCCCTTTGGCGGGTGCCAGCTCCCATCCAGACCCAAGGTGGGGGCCCTGGCTGGCTCGGTGCAGGGCCCTGATCCTCCTGCTTAGTCAGGGCTCTGCCCCCAGGATGAACGAAGAGACGCGGAGGATTTTCAGCGAGCTCGGCAGCAGTGTGGCCAAGGAGCTTGGCTTCCGTGACAGCTGGGTCTTCGTGGGGGCCAAGGGGGTGCAGGACAAAAGCCCCTTTGAGCAGGTGAGCCCCCCCACCCTCCCATTTCCCCCTTGCTGGGGGCCCAGCCCCACTCCTCTCCCCGTCCCCAGCTGATTGCGTTCCCAAGGGCAGATCTGGGGCCAGGCAGCGGGTGTCCTGTCATGCCTGCAGAGATTCCCATGAGTGGAGGCCTCGGGGAGCGGGGGAATGGGTCACAGCTTTGGATGGGGGAAGAGGCTGGGGGACCCTGGGACTGAGAGGGGTGGAGAAGCTGGGGGTGTGGGTCACAGCTTGTGGGGGGGAAGAGGCTGGGGGACCCTGGGACTGAGAGTGGTGGAGAAGCTGGGGGTGTGGGTCACAGCTTGTGGGGGGGGGAAGAGGCTGGGGGACCCTGGGATTGAGGGGGGGTGGAGAAGCTGGGGGGCCCTTCTCTGCCTTAATGTGGGCTGTCCCCTCCCCCAGCACACCAAGAACAGCAAGAGCACCAACAAGTATGAAGGCTGGCCGGAGGCGCTGGAGATGGAGGGCTGCATCCCGCAAAGAAAGGCTGATGGCCAGTGACTCCCTACCCCGACACTGTGCTGTCAGCCCCATGCCGGGGAGGGGGGCTTGCTCCTTGAGTTTGCGGGTGGGTCTGGCAGGGGGTCCCCTTTCTCCAGCCCCAAGGATGGGCCAGGCTGTTTCTGGCAGGGTGCCTGCCCCACTGATTTTCTCGCTGGTGGCTGGGAAGTCAAGGCCCCATCCCCTCTAAGTGCCTTATTCCCCCAGGCAGGTGTTAAGCCCAGTGCATTCCTTTCCTTACTGACGGTCTCTGAGTGTGGAGGGGCTTGTTCCCTGCTCTCTACCCTGGAATTATCCCCACTCCATGGAGAGCGATGCCCCCAGTTCCAGCCTGGTGGGGGTGGGGATCTGCTTGGGCCAGTCCCCCCCCGGTGTGGTGATTCAGTGGTGTCCCCCTCTGCTGAGAGGGGAAACTGCGCGGGGGGGCCTAACTTGAAGGCAGAGGGGTCTGTGACCTCCCACAGCCTGAGCCCTCCATGGGGTCTGAATAAATGCAGCGCAGAGAGATCAGAGGCTGGTGTCCATCCTTGGGGGCTGGTGCGATGGGGGGCAGAGGTGGAGGGTGTCGTGGCCTTTCCTCTGCTAGACTGAAGAGCCTCTCACCTAATGTTTGTGCCCCACGAGGTCCTGAGAGAAGGAGATCAAGTCAACCCTTAACCTCTGTGTGAAGCTAAATAAACTGGGGTTTGGGCAACCCACGGGCAGAGGAAATTCAATGGTGATAAATGTGTAATGCACATTGGGAAACATAATCCCAACTTCTGTTAGTCTTAAAGGTGCCACAGGACCTTCTGTTGCTTTTTACAGATTCAGACTAACACAGCTACCGCTCTGATACATAATCCCAACTGTCCCTATAAAGTGACGGGGGCTAAAGAGATCTTGGAGTCATTGTGGATAATTCTCTGAACACATCCACTCCATGTGGGGAATCATTAGGAAAGGGATAGATAATAAGACAGAAAATATATTGCTGCTATATAAAGCCACCGTACGCCCACAACTTGAATACTCTGTGCAGATGTGGTCACCCCATCTCAAAAAAGATATATTAGAAAAGATTCAGAAAAGGGCAACAACAATTATTAGGGGCATGGAACGGCTGCCGTATGAGGAGAGATTAATAAGACTGGGACTTTTCAGCTTGGAAAAGAGGCAACTAAGGGGGGATATGATAGAGGTCTATAAAATTGATTGGTGTGGAGAAAGTAAATAAGGAAGTGTTATTAACTCCTTCTCATGACACAAGAACTAGGGGCCACCAAATTAAATGAATAGGCAGCAGGTTTAAAACAAACAAAAGGAAGTATTTCTTCACACAACACACAGTCAGTCTGTGGAACAATTTGCCAGTGGATGTTGTGAAGGGCAAGACTATAACAGGGTTCAATGAAGAACTAGATAAATTAATGGAGGATAGGTCCATCAATGGTTGTTAGCCAGGATGGGCCGGGATGGTGTCCCTAGCCTCTGTTTGCCAGAAGCGAGGAATGGGTGATGGGATGGATCACTTGATTACCTGTTCTGTTCATTCCTTCTGGGGCACCTGGCATTGGCCACTGTTGGGAGATGGGATATGGAGCTAGATGGACCTTTGGGCTGACCCAGTACGGCCGTTCTTATGTTCTAATAGAGCGCTTGGTGTCTCTTGCTGGAAGGCAGGTTTTCTAGCACTTGATTGTTTTGGGGGCTCTTCCCAGAGCCCTCTATCTTTGATCACCATCCTCCCCTGCACCCCAGCTGGCCATCATGTTCTGCCAGTCATTCTCCCAGCCTGTCCCACTGCCGGTCTCGCCTCCCCTCTCCACAGCTCCCCCTTGCTCCAGCACATTCATGCTTGTCTTGACTTTTGAGGCCCTTCATGGCTCCCCCATGGACATCAATCATCTCTCACTCAATAGGGAAGGGGCAAACCCTTGCCCCCTTACCAATCTGTCAAAGACCCTTCGTGCTGCCTCCGTTCCTGTGCCAGCCTGCAAACCTAGTGCCTGACCCACTCACCTTCCACTCTTGCCTTAAAACTCTCCTGCCCCAGCCTTGCCAGCCATTGGGCTAGAGGTGTGCAGAGCCCCCAGTGTGGTGTGCCAAGTGCTATTGGCCTGTTCTGTGCTTGTTTTCCCCTATGGGTCTGTCTGCGCAGGTGAGCCTGCACAGTTGGTCAGCGCTGGGGCTCCGGGACTGGCCTTTTCTGTGTCTGACTAGGGTCAAGGCCCACGGCTGCCTGATTCCCAGCCAGGACTCCTAGGCACAAGTCAGACAGATTCGTTAGCAGCAATCAGGAGAAAACATGGGGCTGGGGCAGGAGATGGTGCCGCCCAGTGAAGGGTGAGAACAAACCACCCGCTGGCTGCTCCTGGAGCCAGCTGCATAGGCCTGGCCGTGCCTGGCAGAAAGACAGAGCCGCAGGTGTGTGCAGGATGATGAAATGTTCCCCGACCCTGCCACTCCCAGCCCCAGGGAGAGGAAAAGAACAAACAAGCAGCAAGGGCTGGCGCGGGCTGGCGCCAGGCCCGGGAGCCCTGTGGGGAGGCTGGGTGGAAGAGGGCACCACCAGTGACCCCCCGGATTTGGCTGGTGACCCGGGGGGGGGGAGAGGGGAGTCGGTGACCAGGCCTGGGGGGAGCTGGCGACCAGGGGGGGCGGGGGGAGGGAGCTGGCGACCAGGGGGGGCAGGGGGAAGGGGAGGAGGGAGTCGGTGACCAGGGAAGGCGGGGGGAGGGAGCCGGTGACCAGGCCGGGGGGGGGGAAGGGGAGGAGGGAGCCGGTGACCAGGCGGGGGGAGCTGGTGACCAGGGGGGCAGAGGGAGCGAGCCGGTGACCAGGCCGGGGGGGTGGGGGGGAAGGAGGGGAGCCGGTGACCAGGCGGGGGGGAGAGCCGGTGACCGGGGGGGGGCAGAGGGAGCGAGCCGGTGACCAGGCCGGGGGGGGGGTAGGGGGAGGGAGCCGGTGACCAGGCCGGGGGGTGGGAAGGGGGGGAGGGAGCCGGTGACCAGGCGGGGGGGAGAGCCGGTGACCAGGGGGGGGCAGAGGGAGCGAGCCGGTGACCAGGCCGGAGGGGGAAGGGAGGGAGCCAGTGACCGGGGGGGGGGGGGGGGAGAAGGGGGGGGAGAGCCGGTGACCAGGCCGGGGAGGGGGAAGGGGGGGAGGGAGCCGGTGGCCGGGGGGGAAGGAGCTGGTGACCGGGGGGGGGCAGGGGCAGGGAGCTGGTGACCAGGCAGGGGGGGAGGGAGCCGGTGACCGGGGGGGAGGGAGCCGGTGACCAGGCGGGGGGGAGAGCCGGTGACCGGGGGGGGGGTAGGGGGAGGGAGCTGGTGGCCGGGGGGGGAGGAGGGGGGGAAGGAGCTGGTGACCGGGGGGGGGGAAGGAGCTGGTGACCGGGGGGGGGACAGGGGAGGGAGCTGGTGACCAGGCCGGGGGGGGGGGGAGGGAACCGGTGGCCGGGGCGGGGGGGGGGGGGGAAAGTTTTGGGGCTTGGGGTTCGCTGGGCCTCGCCCGCCCATTTCACAGACGCGGGGGGGGGGGGGCTAATCCCGCCAATCAGAGGCTGGCTGGTGCTGCGGGGGGGCTGCCCCCCCCGCGTGTCACGTGTCGGGCAGCCGGCTCAGGCTGTAGCTACGAGCACATTTCTTGGGCGCGGGTAAAACCACGTCACCGGCGCGGGGAAGAATGTTGCGCGTGACGCGGGTTCTACCCACGGACGCTTCAGGGACCCGCAGTCACACCAATCAGAGCCTGGGGGCAGAGCACAGGGAACCCTTAATTCACCAATCAGGACACCGGGATGCAGAGGCTCACCTATCAGGCACTCCGGTGCCCCAGGCGCCACCAATCAGCGCTCCGGGTGCCCCTAGCTTCGCCAATCATGGTACAGGAGATCGCAGACTCCCAACCAATCAGAGTACAACGAGTCCGTAGCCCCGCCCTTTCTTTTTAATATACTTCCGGTTCCCAGGCCCATCCCCCTCAGTCCGCGGCTACTTCCGTGGTGGGTGGGACCATTATGAGATCGTGCCCCGCGGGCGGGGCCGCGGCTGTGACGCAGACGAGGGGCGGGACCGAAGGGAGCCGGACGCAGCCGAGTCAAGTGGGGTCGGCGGTGCCAGGTGCGGAGGGAGAGGGGCGGGGGAGGCAGCAGGAGGGGGATGGGGACCGGGGCGGGGGAGGCAGCAGGAGGGGGATGGGAGAGGGGCCAGGGGAGCAGGAGGGGGATGGGGACCGGGGGGGGGAGGCAGCAGGAGGGGGATGGGAGAGGGGCCAGGGGAGCAGGAGGGGGATGGGAGAGGGGCCAGGGGAGCAGGAGGGGGATGGGGACCGGGGGGGGGAGGCAGCAGGAGGGGGATGGGAGAGGGGCCAGGGGAGCAGGAGGGGGATGGGAGAGGGGCCAGGGGAGCAGGAGGGGGATGGGGACCGGGGGGGGGGAGGCAGCAGGATGGGGACCGGGGGGGGAGGCAGCAGGAGGGGGATGGGGACCGGGGGGGCCAGGGGAGCAGGAGGGGGATGGGGACCCGGGGGGGGAGGCAGCAGGAGGGGGATGGGGACCGGGGGGGGGAGGCAGCAGGAGGGGGATGGGAGAGGGGCCAGGGGAGCAGGAGGGGGATGGGGACCGGGGGGGGGGGAAGTAGCAGGAGGGGGATGGGAGAGGGGCCAGGGGAGCAGGAGGGGGGTGAGGACTGGGGAGGGGAGGCAGCAGGAGGGGGATGGGAGAGGGGCCAGGGGAGCAGGAGGGGGATGGGGACCGGGGGGGGCAGCAGGAGGGGGATGGGAGAGGGGCCAGGGGAGCAGGAGGGGGATGGGGACGGGGGGGGAGGCAGCAGGAGGGGGATGGGAGAGGGGCCAGGGGGCGGGGGCACCGGAGGGGCAGAAGGAGGGGGATGGCGATAAGGTGATGGGGGCTGCGACCTGGAATGGGGAGTGGTTGGGGTCAGGGGTCGGGGGGGTTGCATTACTTTGCTGGTAGGGCTGGGGGTGGTCACAGTGGGGGGCTGCAGGGCCAGGGGTCCAGCTAGGATTCAGAGTGTGGGGTGTTGCAGGGATTAGCAGGAGGGGTGAGGGGGTCAGAGGGCAGGGGCTTGCCTGGGGCTGGAGAGGGAAGGCCTGGGGCTGGGTCCTGGAGGAGTTTGACCTCTCTCCCCTGACCCTTGTGACACCTCTGACCCTACAGGGTGGGGCAGCATTTAGGGGCTGCCCCACCCTGTGTGCCTTGTTGATGGAGGATGCAAGGTGTGGGTGGTATCGGGGAGGGGTGTGTGCAGGGGGAATATCTAGGGGAGAGGGATGCATATGGGGTGTCTTGGGAGGTGTCTGTGATCGGCTTCCCTACCTGTCTCTTACTAACTTTGGGAGCACAACTGAAGAGAGAGGGAATGACTGCCCCCCCCCACAACCCCTGCCCATAATCCCCACCCCATGCACTCCCCCCGCAGCCTGGGTCTGGGCTGCCCCTTCCCCCAGTCCAGCTTGGCCGGTTCCCTGCTCCAGGGTGGGCGGCCAGGAGCTGGCAGCCTTGACCAAGACACACCCCCCCACACACACACACACCCAGCTCCTCCTCTTACCCTCTCCCTGTTCCCTCCCCCCAGGTTGGCGACAGAGCAGAGAGGGCACCCACGCGTCCTGGCTGAGGGACGTCCCCATGTGCCGGAGCCGCCTGAGACCAGGCGCCCGTGGGCCGTGAGACCCCCTGGCATGGCACAGGCCCTGCTGCTGTTGCTGCTGGGCTGCTGGGCCCAGCCGGCCAGGGGGCAGCAGGCTGGCAGGTACCTGAGCGTGGGCGACGGCAGCACCCTGGAGTTCGACTTCCCCGAGAGGAGCCGGGGCATCATGGTTGTGTCCAGCCGCTACCCGGGCGCCAACGGGACGGCGGGTGGTACCCAGCTCAGCGCGGCCTCGCTTGCGCCCGCCGTGCTGACGGTGGAGAACGTCAGCACCCTGTGCTGCGGGGCGGGGGGCTTTGTGGTGGCCATCCGCTCGGGCCCGGCTGGGCTGGCACCGCTCCGGCTGCGCCTGCTGGACCGGCACCGGCTGGTGGAGGAGCGGGGTGAGTTCCGGGTGCGGGTGCTGCCGGGCGAGGAGCCGGAGCACCCAGGGCTGGGCCACTTCTCAGAGAACCCGCTGCTCTACGCCCTCCTGCCCCTCATCTTTGTCAACAAGTGTGCCTTCGGCTGCAAGGTGGAGCTGGAGGCGCTGCGGGACCTGGCACGCCAGCCCCACCCCGTCCTTCTGGGCATCCTGGGCCAGTTCGTTGCCATGCCCCTCTACGGCTACCTCATGTCACTGGCCTTCGCCCTGCCCAAGGCGTTGGCGCTAGGGCTGGTCGTCACCTGCTCCTCGCCGGGCGGGGGTGGCGGGTACCTCTACAGCCTCTTGCTGGGCGGGGACGTCACCCTGGCCATCTCCATGACGCTTCTGTCCACGGTGGCGGCTGCCGGGCTGATGCCGCTCTCCTCAGCACTCTACGGGTGGCTGCTGAGCGCCCACCAGAGCCTGCACGTGCCCTTCGCCAAGATCCTGGCCACGCTGCTCTTCATCGCGGTACCCATCTCGGCCGGCCTGCTGGTGAAGTGCAAGCTGCCCCGTGTCGCCCGCCTGCTGCTGCTGCTCATCAAGCCCTTCAGCTTCGCCCTCATCCTGGGCGGGCTCTTCATGGCCTACCACATGGGGGCGTTCATTCTGGCTGACGTGCGGCCCCCTGTGGTGCTGGCCGGGCTGAGTGTGCCCCTCTTTGGCCTCCTGCTGGGCTACCTCCTGGCTGCATGCCTGCGGCTGCCGGGCCCACACCGCCGGACGGTTAGCATCGAGGTGGGAGTGCAGAACAGCCTGCTGGCCCTGGCGGTCCTGCAGCTCTCCTTCCGCCGCCGGCAGGCCGACTACGCTTCCCAGGCTCCCTTCGTGGTGGCGCTGAGCAGCACGGCTGAGATGCTACTGCTGGTGCTGGGTCATCTCCTTTATAAGAAGCTGCGGCCGCCAGCCAGCCCCTGAGCACCCCCTGCCTTGAGAGGGACTGGATCCCCTGCTGGAGGCAGCTGCAAAGTGGGCTGTGCTTCCCAGCCGCTGGGCGAGTCCTGCTGGTGGGCAGAGATGGGAGGATTCAGGGACCTGCTGTAGAAGGGACTCTGGGCCTAGGGCTCTTCCCTGCGGGGGAAGTTGGAAACCAAAATCTTTCACATTGGGCCCCAAACACCCAGCCTTATTTTTATACTATGTATTTTCTATGCTGCTGGTGGTGGCCCCCCAGGGCGTGGGGCCTGGGCTGTTTACAGGAGGGGGGAGCAGCCCCCCTCCCACAAGGGTGAGGGTTCGAATAAAAGAGAGAAAGCAACATAGTATGTGCATGGAACAGTTACTGGGCGGGGGAGGCAAAAGAAAGGGCTGTAAACGGCTGGGCTTCCTTTGTTCAGCTGGGACAGGCACAACCCAGATGCCACCTTAAGAGCAAACATGGGTCCTGGCCCCAGTGCAGGCTGCTCTGTGCTGGACCCCTGGCATAGAGAGTGGGGAAGCCAGGGGCCCATGCCAGGCTGCCTTCCCTGCCCCTCTCTGCTGTGCAACTTCCAAGCCTAACGCCTCTCCCCCCCCCACACACCCTCATGGCAACGACAAGGAAATGGGGAAACTCGGTCTCCTGCCCACTTCCTTATTCCCGCTGTGAGGCGAGGAGCCCAGGGCTGGGCTGCGGGTCGGAGTGAGGGGAACTGGCTGAGCTGGGGGAGCTCAGGGCTGGACTTTCAGGGGGGTGCGAGTCAGGAGTTCCTGGGGGGGGGGTGGGGGGGAAGACACTGGGAGGTCCCGGCTTTGGGGTTGCTTCTATCCGCCCCAGTCACCCCCTCCCCATGGTGCTGCTCTAGCGCCAAGTTCTATGGTAACCCAAGGGCCCCTCTGGTCTGCGTTACGTCTCTATGGTACTGGAGGCTGGCCAGAGTGGCCTTTGTCTCCCTAGGCCTGTATGGTACAGTGAGTGTCGCTCTGTCCCTTCTGTGGGATCTCTATGGTATAAAACTGGAATCTAGCCCTGACGCCCGCTGGTTCTCTATGGTATAGAACTAGTCGGTCTGGCCCTGGCTCCCCACCGCGTCTCTATGGTATGACATTCTCTCCGTCCCCTTTGGTCTCTATGGTTACGGTCACTCTGGGCACTCGTCCCCTCAGACTCTATGGCGTAACACCGACCGCTCTATCTGCGGACTCGCGGCACTCTATGGCCTCCTTCCGCCTGGTCTAGCGGCCCCCCCTTAGAACTCTATGCTGCCTGGCGGCGGCCGCTCTATCCCGGTGTCCTCCCGGGTGTCTATGGTGCCGTTAAAGGGGCCGCTCCGGGACTGCGCGGCCGCGATCCCGCGATGCTGCTCACGGTGAAGGCGCTGCAGGGCCGGGGCTGCAGCCTGCAGGTGCGGGGGGGCTGTGCCCAGGGCGGGGAAGGGCTGGCTGGGGGGGGGGGCTGTGCCAGGGTGGGGGCGGGCTGGCTGGGGGGGGGCTGTGCCTGGAGGGGTGCGGGGGGGGCTGTGCCCAGGGTGGGGGAGGGCTGGCTGGGGGGGCTGTGCCCAGGGTGGGGAGGGCTGTGCCTGGAGGGGTGCGGGGGGGGCTGTGCCCAGGGTGGGGGAGGGCTGGCTGGGGGGGCTGTGCCCAGGGTGGGGAGGGCTGTGCCTGGAGGGGTGCGGGGAGGGGCTGTACCCAGGGTGGGGGAGGGCTGGCTGGGGGGGGGGGGCTGTGCCTGGAGGGGTGCGGGGGGGGGCTGTGCCCAGGGTGGGGAGGGCTGTGCCTGGAGGGGTGCGGGGAGGGGCTGTGCCCAGGGTGGGGGAGGGCTGGCTGGGGGGGGCTGTGCCCAGGGTGGGGAGGGCTGTGCCTGGAGGGGTGTGGGGAGGGGCTGTGCCCAGGGTGGGGGAGGGCTGGCTGGGGGGGGGGCTGTGCCTGGAGGGGTGCGGGGAGGGGGCTGTACCCAGGGTGGGGGAGGGCTGGCTGGGGGGGGGCTGTGCCCAGGGTGGGGAGGGCTGTGCCTGGAGGGGTGCGGGGGGGGCTGTGCCCAGGGTGGGGGAGGGCTGGCTGGGGGGGCTGTGCCCAGGGTGGGGAGGGCTGTGCCTGGAGGGGTGCGGGGGGGGCTGTGCCCAGGGTGGGGGAGGGCTGGCTGGGGGGGCTGTGCCCAGGGTGGGGAGGGCTGTGCCTGGAGGGGTGCGGGGAGGGGCTGTACCCAGGGTGGGGGAGGGCTGGCTGGGGGGGGGGGGCTGTGCCTGGAGGGGTGCGGGGGGGGGGCTGTGCCCAGGGTGGGGAGGGCTGTGCCTGGAGGGGTGCGGGGAGGGGCTGTGCCCAGGGTGGGGGAGGGCTGGCTGGGGGGGGCTGTGCCCAGGGTGGGGAGGGCTGTGCCTGGAGGGGTGTGGGGAGGGGCTGTGCCCAGGGTGGGGGAGGGCTGGCTGGGGGGGGGGCTGTGCCTGGAGGGGTGCGGGGAGGGGCTGTACCCAGGGTGGGGGAGGGCTGGCTGGGGGGGGCTGTGCCCAGGGTGGGGAGGGCTGTGCCTGGAGGGGTGCGGGGAGGGGCTGTACCCAGGGTGGGGGAGGGCTGGCTGGGGGGGGGGCTGTGCCCAGGGTGGGGAGGGCTGTGCCTGGAGGGGTGCGGGGGGGGGCTGTGCCCAGGGTGGGGAGGGCTGTGCCTGGAGGGGTGCGGGGAGGGGCTGTGCCCAGGGTGGGGGAGGGCTGGCTGGGGGGGGCTGTGCCCAGGGTGGGGAGGGCTGTGCCTGGAGGGGTGCGCGGGGGGGGCTGTGCCCAGGGTGGGGGAGGGCTGGCTGGGGGGGAGGGCTGTGCCTGGAGGGGTGCGGGGGGGGCTGGCTGGAGAGGGCTGTGCCCGGTGGGGGGCTGGCTGGGGGGGTGTTTATGGGGGGCCCTGTGCCTGCATCTCCACCCTGGTGGAGCAGGTGGGAGAGGCGGGGGTGTGGAGATAGGGAAGATCCGGGGAGGGTGGATGGGGGGCACCGGTGGGGGTGAGGGGTGAGGCAGGTTCCTGGCAGGTGCCAGGGGTGTGAGATGGGGAGGGTTTGTGGGGGAGGTTCCTGGGGGATGGATGGGGGGCACTGGTGTGGTTTGTCAGTCCTGGGGTGGGGTGTAGCTCCCCACTCCAGCCTTTCCCCCCCACCATTTTCCCCAGGTCTCCCCGGATGAGCGTGTCAGCACCCTGAAGCGCCTGGTCTCGGAGAAGTTGAACGTCCCAGTCTCTCAGCAGCGGCTGCTTTTCAAGGGCAAGGCCCTGGCAGGTGGGTGCCTGCTCCCGGGGCACACGAGTCTGCAGACAGGCAGCCCTCAGAGGGGCACGACTGCTCCCCATATGTCTTGTTACCCTGAAATGTCATGACAACACATATCATTACTAACACCAGCCATTTCATCGCCCACCCGCTTCATCTAATCTCATTCGGTGTGGCTGCCTCTTGGGTGGGGCAGGGGGTGTTTATATGGGGACTCCTTGCCTGGTGCCAAGACGCAGGGAGCCAAGTATTAGAGGGGTAGCCGTGTTACTCTGTATCCACAAAAACAACGGGGAGTCCAGTGGCACCTTAAAGACTAACAGATTTATTTGGGCATAAGCTTTTGTGGGTAAAAAAAAACACTTATTTTTACCCACGAAAGCTTATGCCCAAATAAATCTGTTAGTCTTCAAGGAGCCACCAGACTCCTTGTTGTGTTTGAAGATGCAGGTAGTTGGTTACACGGAGACTCGCGTACTGAGTCTCGCCCGGTACTGAGACACGGCCCCTCTGTGGTGGGGCAGGGGGTGTTTATACCGGTACCCCTCGTCCAGTGCTGAGACATGCCCGCCCCCCACCTGTGGCAGGGTGCAGGGGCTGGTTATCCAGGGACCCTTCACCCAGCTCTGAGACGCAGCCCCTCTGGGGTGGGGTAAGAGTTGTAATGCTCTATAACTTCTGTTTTTCAGTGGTGTAGGGGGTGCTTTTATCTTGGGGTCTCACAGTCCCGGGGGTCCCTGTGAGCTGGGGGGAACGGGAGCTCATGGCCCCTCTGCCACCCCCACAGATGAGCACCGGCTCTCGGACTATTCCATCGGCCCCGAGTCCAAGCTGAACCTGGTAATCAAGCCGCCGGAGAAGGCTTCCCCCGAGGAGCCGGGGCACAGGGGACCCCCGCCACCATTCCTGACCATCTGGCACCCGCTGGGCCAGGTCCTGGCGCGGCACTTCAGCACGGCTGATGCGGAGAAGGTGCTGGAGCAGCTGCAGAAGGTGATGCCTAGAGCCCTGGCGCGGAGGGAGCTGTAGGCTGGGGGGATTCCTGGATGGATCATTGCATCCTTGAAACCCACCTGGCACCAGGACGTGGCACCTCTGGGGTGGGGCTGGTTATCGAGGGACCCAGCACTGATGGTGGGGCAGGGGGCTACAGGGATCCCAGCGCCCCCCCTTCCCCTACACCCTGGGGGTCGCCGTGCTAACCCCCCCTCTCCCTCCAGGATTACGAGCGGAGCCTTCGGCTGCTGAGCCTGGACGACATTGAGCGGCTGGCCACGCGGCTGCTGCACCCGGAGGTGGCTGATGCGGTGGAGATGGGATTCCTGGACTAGTGCCCAGACAGCCGTGGGCCCGGGGGGAAGACTTCAGCCCGGCCCTCCCTGCACCTGAAACAAGGAGCCTGCAGGCAGGGCCCAGTAGGGGGCTTGGGGTCCCTCTGCCCCCTCCTCACACCTCTGAACTGCTGCTAAGGAGCCTGTCTGTCTCTCCCATTCCCCATTAAAGATGATGGTGGGTGTGAGACCTGCCCAGCTCTGCCTGATGTGTTAACTGGGGTGGGGCAGGGGGCTGGTTATACACAGACCCAGGATGAAGCCACCTCTAGGGTGGGCCAGGGGGCTGGTTCTCTGGGGCCACCTCTGGGGGGGGGCAGTTATCTGGGTATCCCTTGCGGGGTGCTGAGACATGGCCCTTCTGGGCCTGGGCAGGGGCCAGTTACTCAGGGACCCTTTGCCTAGCATCTGGACATGGCCCCTCTTGTGTGGGGCATGGGGCTGGTTATGTGGGGACCCCTCACCTGATGACCAACTGTGTCCTCTAAGTCTTCGCCCCCCCCATAGCACCCCGCTGCTGAGGGTGAAGAAGGAAGACGCTGTTTTTCAGCCAGGCTGATTGATGCTGGAGGTAAATTTGCCCTGCAGACCTTGAGGGCAGGGATGGGAACATGGCGAATAGGGCTGGGATGTGGGAGGGGACTCTGACTGGGGAAGGTGGGGGTGCTGCTGAAGGCCCCTGGGATTGGGGTGTGACTGGCTGGGGGGGCTGGATTTCCCCTCTTGGGGGGGTCACCTGTGTCCCAGAGGAGGTTCTGGGGCAGTGGCCCCTGCACAAAAGGAGAGGTCTCTGCCCCCTGCCAGGTGGGGGAGGTTGGGGGGCTCTGGGGTCCTGCCCGCAGTGGATGCCTGGGGCCCCGCATGAGAGGGGGGTGATGCTGGGGGGGCTCAACTGGGGGTCCCTGCAGGCGGGTCGCAGGGAGCGCGAGTTCCGGGTGGGGGGGGGGCGGGATTGACGTGTGCAAGGGCGGGGCCTGGCCGCCAAACCCCGCCCCCTGGCGGCACGTGGGGCGGAGCCGTGGCCGGGATGGAAGAAGCTGGAGCAGCTCGGGCCGGGCTGGGCTTGTATCCGGGGGGCCGTGGGCGGGCGCGGAAGGGGCTGGGAGGATTGGGGGGGGGGGCGAGGGGGCCGTGGGCGGGTGTGGGGGCGCGGAAGGCGCTGGGAGGATTTGGGGGGGGGTGAGGGGGCCGTGGGCAGGTCTGGGGGCGCGGAAGGCGCTGGGAGGATTTGGGGGGGCGAGGGGGCCGTGGGCGGGCGTGGGGGCGCGGAAGGGGCTGGGAGGATTTGGGGGGGGCGAGGGGGCCGTGGGCGGGCGTGGGGGCGCAGAAGGGGCTGGGAGGATTTGGGGGGGCGAGGGGGCCGTGGGCGGGCGTGGGGGCGCGGAAGGGGCTGGGAGGATTTGGGGGGGGCGAGGGGGCCGTGGGCGGGCGTGGGGGCGCGGAAGGGGCTGGGAGGATTTGGGGGGGCGAGGGGGCCGTGGGCAGGTCTGGGGGCGCGGAAGGCGCTGGGAGGATTTGGGGGGGGCGAGGGGGCCGTGGGCGGGCGTGGGGGCGCGGAAGGGGCTGGGAGGATTTGGGGGGGGCGAGGGGGCCGTGGGCGGGCGTGGGGGCGCAGAAGGGGCTGGGAGGATTTGGGGGGGCGAGGGGGCCGTGGGCGGGCGTGGGGGCGCGGAAGGGGCTGGGAGGATTTGGGGGGGCGAGGGGGCCGTGGGCAGGTCTGGGGGCGCGGAAGGCGCTGGGAGGATTTGGGGGGGCGAGGGGGCCGTGGGCGGGTGTGGGGGCGCGGAAGGCGCTGGGAGGATTTGAGGGGGCGAGGGGGCCGTGGGCGGGTGTGGGGGCGCGGAAGGCGCTGGGAGGATTTGGGGGAGCTAGGGGGCCGTGGGCAGGTCTGGGGGCGCAGAAGGTGCTGGGAGGATTTGGGGGAGCTAGGGGGCCGTGGGCGGGTCTGGGGGCACAAAAGGGACTGGGAGGATTTGGGGGGGGGGCGAGGGGGCCGTGGGTGGGTGTGGGGACGCAGAAGGGGCTGGGAGGATTTGGGGGGGTGAGGAGGCTTTGGGGAGATCAGGGGCCTGCGGGGTCTCTGGGGGAGGAGGATGCGGGAGGGTCTCCTCCATGCCCCATGGGACTGGCCGTGTCTCGCACCTGCCCCCCCCCAGTTTTTTCCCCACTCCCTTTTTCCTTAACCTCCCCCTCCCCTCCCAGCACCTTGAGTGTCCCATTTCCATCCCCCCTGGAGGCCCAAATCGCTCATGGCTCCCTGGCCCCCGACCCTGAGCCCCGCAAGGGGGGGATCAGCAAAGAACTGACTGTGACTGAGAACTTCCTACACGTGTGAGTGAGTCCCCCCATGGAGACCAACCCTCATTAGGGGCTGCAAGTCGGGAGTGAGTGGCACCAGCAGAGCTGGGGGCGGTCAGGGCCGGGCTAGCAGGGGCTGCAGGTCAGGAGTGAGGGGCACTGGCAGGGCTGGGGGGGGAGCCCAGGGCTGGGCTATCAGGGGCTGTGGGTCATGAGGGGTACTGTCTAAGCTGGGTTTAGGGGGACTCCCCTCCCCTTCCCCTCACCCCATATCCTCCTACCAGGTGCTGGAAAGCAGACGAGGCCCGGATCCTGCGTGTTTCCATCAGCTCCTTCCTGGACCATCTCTCCCTGGTGATACAGACCATGGAGATGTTTGGGCCACCGGTACCCCGATAGCACCTGCCCTCTGGCACCCCTGGGGAGCCAGGGGTGGGACAAGAGGCTGGGACGACATCCCCTCAGCCTCCACTGCCTTGAAGATGCTGGAGCCGGTGCTGCTGGGGGTGCAGGCCAGGCGTCAGCTGGACTGTCCTGGTCAGGGGGGACAGAGCTGGGGGATCACAGAGACGGTCCCTGCATCTGGCCAGCACCTTGGACTGGTTTCAGCTCTGAGGCTAGAAGAGCCTGGGGGAGGGGGATTTGGGGGCACAATGCTGCTGGGGGGGCTGCGGGACTCTGTGCAGGGGGCTCTGTATAGACCTCACCCATGTTGTAATAAACTGCAATAAATGGTGCCGTGGAACCCCCCGCCTCTGTCTGAATATAAACAGGAAAAAGACTCTCCCCTCCCCCTGCTGGGATCCACCCCTTGGAGTAGCCCCCACTGGAACCTCCCCCAGCACAGCCTGCTGGGATCCTCCCACAGCCAGGAACCTCCCCAGGATACCCCTCTGGGATCAACCTTCTCCCGGGACCCCCCATATACAGCCTCCCTCCCAGGAACTTTCTGTTCCCTTTGGTTAATGAGCCCTGCTGCCCCCTACGCAGCCCTCCCTGGGATCATCCTTCCACCCCACATGGGAGATGGGACCCTCCCAAAGACCCACAAACAGCATCTCCCAGAATTCACCCCTACAGCCCCCCGGACATGTGCCCCATGCTGGCAGGTGAAGGGTTAGCAGGCAGCTGAGTGGCCCAATGAGCCCATCCTGGAGAGGGGTAGAAGGCAGCTAATTAAGGATGAGCAGCAGCTGGGGAGGTGCAGGCTTGGTGGTTTGGCTCCTATAAAGGAAGAGGACGAGGGTGCACTGGCTGGAGGGCAGAGACAGAGGGTTGTGCTGGGGGCTGGACCCCCTGGTGTCTGTTCCTATACTGCTGGACAGTCCACTTCCATCAGTGCAGTCTGTCCATGCTGCGGGGTCACTCTGGCGTGGTCTGTCCCGTAGGGTTGTAGGGTGGTCCCCTGAGGGAGGGAGAAGGAATTGGGGTGACCTTAATGAAGGCGAGGCTAATTTCACAATTAATTTTATATTTTTATTTTTAAAAAAATATTTAATTACAAAAAAAATCTCCATTTTTTAGTTAAAAATATGACACCCCCCCTATTTTGCGGACGCTTCACGGGGGAACGTAGGTGGCTGCAGGGTTGGGGGCAGCTGAGTGGGGGTTTTGTTAATGCCAGGGGGGAGTAAATGCTGGAAGTGCCCCTTGTGACTCCAGCCTGCAATGTTCTGTTGCCCCCCATCCACTGGAATTGACGTCCCAACACTGAAGTGGGGCAGGCTGCACGGGGAACGCCGCCCGAGAGCTTGTATCTGAGACAGGTTTCAGAGGGATTTCGAATGCCGCTGTCCGTTTGCCGTGTGGAGTACGGGTTTCGTTATGAAGGGGATGTCCACACTTCAAACACCCTATGAGTGCAGCGTCCGCGTAGACGCTACCGGTGGGGAGGTTTCCCATCGGCATTGGGAATCCACCTCCCCGAGAGGCTGTAGCCAGGGTGATGGAAGAATTCTTCCGTCTACTTAGTGCTGTTTACACCAGGGGTGGGTCGGTGTTGCTGCATCTCTCGGGTTTTTCACACCGTAGCTGCACTGATGTAAGTTCCCAGTGCAAACCAGGCCTAGGAGATTGGCTGGTATGTGCGATACGCATGCTCGCAGTCTTCCCCCCGCTGACTGGCAGCTACTAACACCTGCCTGGGCTTGTACACACAATAGCTCTGCTGAGCGCAAGGCCTGATATTGGTCTTTCTAGAAATCTTTCCGCAAAGGCCTCATCTGCACTAGGAAGTCCATCGGTCGGGTGTGGAAAATCCAGTGTTGTCCCAAGTCCCTGTGGAGACAGCGCTAGCTGCTTAGCTCCTGCCTCTGGGGCAGTGGGTATCCTATGCGGACAGGAGTGCCAGTCCCATCGGCGCAGGGCGTGTCTACGCTGTAGGGCCAAGTATAGACAAGCCCCAGGAGTTCAGCGAAGGTGCAAAGAAAAGGGGTGCGCACCAGTCATGGTCCAGAAGCCAGGAGAGAAGAGAGGTAACTGAGTGAGCAACGGGCTGCACCTCATCGCATTTGACCTGCAGGTTGTTTGAGGACATAATCTACCCAAGGTTTGTATGTGGGGCCCATGTCTCTGAGATGGACCTGTTGGGAGCCGCCCGCACAACGGCCCAGCATGGGGTCAGCCAGGGCCACACTGATGTTTGCCGAGGTGGGGAGAGGCCCTGGACTGATGCAAAGGACTTGGGGAGAGACTCCCCACTGCTAGAACGTTCTTGGGGCTGCTCCTCTGGGCGGTGGGCGCTCGGGTGGGTTTTGAAGTAGCTGCTGATTCTTCTCTCACTAAGAGCGCTGAGGTGAGAGCTGCCACACTTCACGCCTGTGGGCAGAGATCCTAAGAGATTCCGGCCACCTAGTTAGTGGCAAGTAGAAGCCGCAAGGCTCAGTCGTTGCTGCTGTTTGGGAGCTGGCGGGAGAACCCTGCTGTTGGCTTCACGCCTCACCTGCAGCTGAACAGCGGAGTGAGAGCGGTTGCAGGGGGTAGCGTGGGAGCAGAGGAATTCACAGCTGCTGTCTCCAGGCCCTGGTGTCGTGCGACTGCATCACTCACGCCCGTGCAGACAGCACTGTCGAAGGGCAGGCTTCTCCCATCGACACAGCTGGTGCTCCCACCTCTCCAGTACTGGTCCGCAGGCTCCAGGAATTAAAGATTGTCATGTGATGAAACCTCCAGGAATCCATCCAACCAGAACTGGCCACCCTACGCTGGCCTGTCGGGGCGGCAGGGGACCTGTGATGTCAGGAGAACCCTTTTATGCTTGTGGGCTGGCTACTGCTGTCAAAGCTCTGAGCCGCAGAAGCATTAAAGGGCCCCCAGTTATAGGGGAGGTGGTGACAGAACCCCTTACTCGTCTGGGGGAGCCCACAAGTGTCAGGCTCAGGTGACTAGAAAGAAAGGCAAACTAAAGGGGAAGGGATGTGTAAATCTGTCTCTATGTGTCTTGACAGGCCTATAAGCATAGGGCTGGTGTCCATACCAAAGTATCTCAATTATTCCAGTATCTCTATTGTATTGTTTTCATAGAGCCACAGGGTTAGCAGGGACCGCAAGGGTCAGCTAGTCTAACCCCCGGACAAGATGCAAGCTTTGTTAGGTCTACGCCATCCCAGACAGCTGGCTCCAGCTGCCATTGAAAAACCTCCAGTGAAGGCTCTTCCACAACCTCCCTCGGTGTCTGTTCCACTGTCCTACTGATCTTAGTTAGGAAGTTTTCCCTGAGGTTTAATCTAAATCTGCGATGCTGTAGTTTGAACCCATTGCCTCTTGTCCTACTCTCTGTGGCCAGAGAAAATAATTTAACAACCCTGACAGTTGGGAAGTTTTTCCTAATGTCCAACCTAAACCTCCCTTGCTGCAATGTAAACCCATTGCTTCTTATCCTATCCTCAGCGATTAAGAACAGGTCTTCACCCTCCTCCTTGTAACAACCATTTATGTACTTGAAAACTGTTGTTCCCTCTCAGTCTTTTCTCCTCCTCATTAAACAAACCCAATTTTTTCAATCTTTCCTCATAGGTCGATGTTTTCTAGCCCTTGGATCAGTTTTGTTGCTCTTCTCTAGACTATAGTTGGTCTATAGTTCCCCAGCTCCCCCTTTTTAAAGATGGACACCACATTAGGCCTGTGTGAAGTGTCCATCTTTTTTGGTGAATTTGTCTGGCACTGTTCTCATAAAACTGGCCTTCTGCTGTTTTGTTAATTGATTCCCCGGTCATACATCCCAGGATCCGAATAGCTCTTTTGGCTATGTTGTCACACTGGGAGCTGATTAGCCACTTCCTCCCCCCAAGTCCTTCTCACTATCGCTGCTTCACAGGATCGAGTCCCCCAACCCGTAGGTGGGGTCAACGTTCTTTGTTCCTAGATGGATACATTTCCATTTACCTGTGTTAAAATGCATCTCATTCGCTTGCGCCCAGTTTGCCAAAGGGTCCGGGCTACTCTGTATCGGTGACCTGTCCTTTTTATTGTTTACCACTCTGCTCATTTTGTGTGATCTACAACCTGTACCAGTGATGACTTTGTTTTCTGCCAGGTTATTGATGAAAATGGTCAATAGCGTAGGCCAAGAACCAGTCCCTGAAGGATCCCACTAGAAACGCACCCACTTGAAGGTGAGTCCCTGTTTATCACATTGTGCAACCCAAGCCGGGGAAGGGAATGATCCACCAGCAGCCCAAATTCAGTGAAATTCAGGTCACGTCCACCTGAGGCATGTCATGCATACGCTAAGGAGATTGGTTCCAACGGATTTAGAGGGCAATCAGTCTGGTTTTAGGGTGATTTTTTTTTAATCCAAATGTTGTGTGGTACCAAGTCAAAGACCTTACCAAAGTCTAAGTACATGACAGCAACACGATTACTTTATCAATCAACCTTCTCATCTCATTAAAAAAAATCAAGCTCGTGTGACTGGACCTATTTTCCAGAAACCCACATTGATTGGCATTAATTATATTATCCTCCTTTAGTTCTTGATACAATCATGTTCTATGTCAGTTATCCCATTATTTTGCTTAGGGTTGATGTCAGGCTGCCAGACCTATCATTACCGAGGTTGGCCCATTTACCTTTTTTAAAATATTAGCACAACATTAGCTTTCTTTCACAGTGCTGGAACTTCCTCGGACAACTCTTTCAAAACTCTTGGCTGCAAGTTATCCATACCAACGGATTTAAAAATGTCTAACTTTTGTAGTTGCTGTTTAACATCCCCCTGAGGTACCATAGGAACTGAAAGAGTTTCATCCTAGGCTATGACTGCATCAGTGCCGGAGTCCTAAAAAAATAAGTTCCAGAACACAAAATTTCAACAAGAATACCTTGTAATTGACCCAGTGGAGCCAGAGCCTGCTGCAGCACAACCACAAGCTGCTGCTGCTGCCGCCCTTGATGGGGGTGAGTGCCCTGGGAGTGTCTGGGGGAGGCTCACAGAAACAGGGGGTGGTGGTCCCACTTTCACTGGTGACACCCGACCACTGGGTGGGGTGCTGGGGCCTGAAGAGGGGAGTGGATGGGGAAGCAGTGAGGAGGTATGAAAGGAAACATGGGAGGGCACGGAAGATTGGTGGTGGGGGTCTGTACCCTCCTTTGCCACCTGGATCCAGGTCTGGGAGTGTGGGTGGTGAGATGGGGCATGGTCCTCTGGGGAAGGGGGAGCAATGCGAGGATAGTGATAGGGGTGGTGCAGTGGGGAAGTTGAGAAAAGTCCCTTGTGAACCCCAGTTTGCAGGGATCCAGGAGGAACCAGCTGAACCCCCATTTGCTGCAGCAGGGGGTATAGGGCTGGGTCCCAACTCCAGGGCACTGGTTCATGGTGACAGGAACGTCTCTCTGCAGCTCCTGGCCAGGATTTACGGTTCTTGCTGTTCAGCTCCCTCTAGGGGTTGGTGGGCAGTCGTTCTGCCCTGCTGCTTCACCTACACTTGCCCCAAAGCTGGGGCCGCTGCAAGACATCCAGGTTTATTGGAGATGAGGTGGGCCTCGTGCCGCGGTCATCTACCATCACACAGAGAGGGACATACACCTGGCCGTATGGGGCTGTATCACCATGGTCAGAAGTACTGGAACGGCCTCCTGGAACATTTTGACACAGGGTGAGCCCTGGACTGCATCATCTGCTTTTCTTTTCCTAAATACAGAGCCTTTTCTGCATTAGTACTGACAGTTCTATCATTTCTATCTAGTAATAGAGCAATACCATTGCTAAGATTCTCTTTGTTCCTAATATGCGTTTTAAAAAATCATCTTCATGTTGTCCTTAACTGTACTGGGCATAGATTTGTTTCCTTATGCCCTTTTGCTTCCCTTATCAATTTTCTACATTTCCTAGGTTCTGGTTTATAGTAATCTTTCATGTTCTTCCATTTGTTATATATATATATATATATATACACTCTTTCCTCTCCAATCAGACCCACAACCTCCACCTCTAGCTGAGGGATGTCCAGTTCTTAAGGCACCAGGGACTATGCTGCGAACCAGACCCTCTTGCATAGTTATGATCCCTGCATTTCAGCCCGAGATGCCACCTGAAAGGTGTTGCAATGCTGTGCTGCCGTGAGTGGAATATGCTCAGAGCTGGGGGAATTTCCCATCCTTTATTCTGACATACAAAAGTAGGTGAGGCCGCTAATGCCTCGCTTTTTTTCTCCAAGGCTTGGGCCAAGAAAAGCAGCGCCACTGAACTGGTTCCCGGCTGAGAAGTAAAGTCTGGATGCAGCAAAACAAGATCTCTTCCCTGCCGAGAAGCAGCCTCTGCAGCGGGAGCAGAGCGGCAGCCCAGGTCTCCAGGGAGAGCTGCCAGTGGTGGAGGAAGCACCAGTCGTGGGTGAGATCTACGCTCCGCAACTACCAACTGTGCGCCAAGGGACAGAACAAAATGGCAGCATCGGCTGCTAACTGTGAGTAGGGAGCCAGGCTGGTGCCCATACTGCATTAGCCACTCAGTGCACCCATCATTTTCCTTCCACCTTGAAATTCTTTAGACTGCAGGTGTCACCCCAGGTAACAATCCAAGCCAGCTCTTTGCACAAACGGGTTTTATTCCGTAACACCAACCCACCATCGGAGCGGCTCAGATACACAGGCAGCAAAGAACAGGGGGAGGGTGTGTGTGGTGTCTGCCACTGTCCCTCTATCTCCCCCCTCCCCCCACCCCACACAGGGAGTAGAAACACTCAGCTTCTCTGGACACCCCCACGGGTCAGCAGGGGTGTTTGTGACACCACGTGAGGCAGGCTCTGGGCAGATAGGGGTGCCCCCCTGGAACCATGCTGGGACAGCAGAGCAGAGCCCAGGGCTTGGTTTGTAGGCACAGCCTCCCCTCACCAGAGTTGCGTCTCCCGGATCTCAGAGATGGTCTGGCTGGCTCGCTGCAAGGCCTGATGGGAGACAGAAGACATTAGTCCAGGCAGGGGGCAGAGAGACTACCCCCCACTCTCCTCCCCTCACCTGGAGCAGCCCAGCAGCCTCCTTGCGCTGCTGTGCCATGTCCTCTGACTCTGTGAGCAGCACGTCCAGCAGCTGCTGCTTGTATAGCTGCCCAACCAGCTGGCTCTGCAGATGGTCCTTGACATAGTTCACCAGGAAATGCATGACTGTCTTGGGGACGCTGTGGAGGAGGGGCAGAGGTCACAAGGGCGCCTTTCAACCCCCCGTGGTCCGTAAGGGTCCAGGAGAGGGACTGCAGCCTCACCCCCTCGTCCCCCCACATCTTACCTGTCCTGGATGCTTTTGCGCACTATGAGGAAATAGGATTTGATGAGTCTGCGGATCACCTCGCAATCCCGCTGCTCCCGCTGGCTCAGCTTCCGTGTGGCCGGCATGGGCTGTGGGAAGAGAGAGAGGGCACAGGACTTCCAGGGAAATGGGGGTCCCACCACGCAGGGCCTTCCCCCAGGGATAACAGTAGTAAGGTTATAAACCAGGCAATCTCCAGTAGCACAACGCTGGGATCACACGCAAAGGTCAGAAAATTCTCCAACAAGGAGGTGGGTTGAAGCTGAAGCTTGAAACATTGAGACTGGAAATAAGGCAGAAATTGTTAAGAGTGAAAGAATGGATTGTGGTGCATTGTCCAGCACTGGCCAGCTGTTCCCTAGCCTGGGGTGTTGCGGGGTGTATGATGATCAGGATGATCCCTGCTGGCCTTGGAAGCAAAGCAGCTCTGAAAAGGCACGAAGGGAGCCAGAGCAGCGAGGTTGGCCCAGACACAGGTCTCCTGCTGTCACTCCCCCACCATCACCTGCCTGTGTGGGGAGGGGGTAACTCACCGTGTCCAACAGATTGACAGCATGGGAGCGACTGGGGCTGGAATACATGGGGGGCTGGACGTTCCCCTTGGGCTTCTCCTCCATGCCAGCATCCTCCACTTTGTCACTCTTCCAGCGCCGGATCCCCTCCACAGGGGGGTCATTCTGTGGAGAGCAGAGACCAGCTGGCCACCAGCATGCCATGAAGGGGGGTGGGGCGACACTGGTGCCCATTGTTGGGGGGGAAGGGGGGGGGAAGAGGCTCAGTAGCGGGACATGGGGGAGGGGAGCAGAGAGGCATTACCTTGCTGCTGCTGACAGAGGCAGACACCAGCGCTGTGTCAATGAAGTCCGGGTGCTTGGTGTTGATATAGGCGAGCTCGATTGCAACCAGATTATGAACCTGCAGGGGAGAGAGATGGGATGGGAGGGGGCCCAGCATGGTGGATTAAAAACAAAAAACCCTGTGAGCTTCGAAAACAAAACAATATTTAATTTAAACTCAATAAATGTGATTTTTGTTGTGAAGCTGTTTAAAATAATATTGAGAGTATTGTAAGCTTAGCCCTTAACACAAGTTGCCAGAATTGTAATGGATTTTAATCAAAAGCAGTATGTTTGCTGCTGACATCTTAAAGAACATCAAACCGCAGAAGTCACTGGCTCAGCACTGCGAACCAGAGTTTGTTGAAAGTTAAACCAGGTTTCAATAGCAGAGAGAATACTTCCTTCATTTCAGTTTGTTCAAAGTTCAAAACCCAACTGGGAGTTGGACAAGCTGGAATCCTTGTAAAATCTCAGACTGGAAGAGGGAAACAACTAGTAGATCTTGTCCTCTTACACTTAACTTTCATTCAAAGGACATCGTGAAAGGCCTGTGTTGAATATATCAGTTAGTTTTAAATGCAAAACATGTTTTGATTGACATTTGTTCTTCTGGACCCAGAACATTTAAGGTAATTTAATTTTCTTACTTGTAATTTGTGTCAAGCTCTATTTGGATGGAAACTGGAATCCATTAAAAATGCCCAGAAACAGCATTTAATTGTTTTTATTAATTATCTAGTAAATAAAAATGCATCATTCACCATTTTCTAATATCAGAAAATTAAATTCTGAATAAATGTAGGTTCAGCTACAGAACGGTTTAAACAAATGTGTCCAGATCTAGTGTACCCGCCGGCTTTGCAGAGAGAAGCACCACACTTAGTGTAGTGTAAAGACTAGATTTAGCTGCAAATTAACATGGTTTAATGGTTATCCACCAGTGAGAATCCACCTTTTAAGTTATTTTCCTAAAAAGTACAAATGCAAAATATGATTAAAGTTGGTGATTTTTAAAGTGCATTTTCCCACTTGCTGACTTAAATCAATCTGCCCTGGGACACAGACTTCAACCCCCACACCCGTATCAGCCCTCAACCCTGCATGGATCCCAGATGTCCCATAGCAGCCCCCTCCCCCTGGGGTGTTACCATCTCGTTGGTGATGGGCAGCCTCTGCCGCAGGACACCTGTCACCACCTCCACAATCGCTTCATGCAGTTTGGGGAAGCGCAGCAGCTCCTGGGGTGGGGGAGGGGAAGAGAGGAAAGACCTTGGAAATGTTGAAACTTCAAAAGAGGGGGGGTGGGTACCTGCATGTTGTAGGTGGAGCAGGGCTGGATGATGGGGGGCTGAGGGTTTCCAGGGGGAGGGGGGGTACCTGCGTGGTGTAGGTGGAGCAGGGCTGGATGATGGGGGGGTGAGGGTTTCCAGGGGGAGGGGGGGTACCTGCGTGGTGTAGGTGGAGCAGGGCTGGATGATGGGGGAGTGAGGGTTTCCAGGGGGAGGGGGGGTACCTGCGTGGTGTAGGTGGAGCAGGGCTGGATGATGGGGGGGCTGCGGGTTTCCAGGGGGAGGGGGGGTATCTGCGTGGTGTAGGTGGAGCAGGGCTGGATGATGGGGGGGTGAGGGTTCCCGGGGGGAGGAGGGTACCTGCGTGGTGTAGGTGGAGCAGGGCTGGATGATGGGGGGGGGTGAGGGTTTCCGGGGGGAGGGGGGGTACCTGCGTGGTGTAGGTGGAGCAGGGCTGGATGATGGGGGAGTGAGGGTTTCCGGGGGGAGGAGGGGTACCTGCATGGTGTAGGTGGAGCAGGGCTGGATGATGGGGGGGGCTGAGGGTTTCCGGGGGGAGGGGGGGTACCTGCGTGGTGTAGGTGGAGCAGGGCTGGATGATGGGGGGGTGAGGGTTCCCGGGGGAGGGGGGGTACCTGCGTGGTGTAGGTGGAGCAGGGCTGGATGATGGGGGGGGTGAAGGTTCCCGGGGGAGGGGGGTACCTGTGTGGTGTAGGTGGAGCAGGGCTGGATGATGGGGGGGCCTGAGGGTTTCCAGGGGGAGGGGGGTACCTGCGTGTTGTAGGTGGAGCAGTGCTGAATGATGCGCTGCAGCTCCTCGTGCACCAGTTCAACACAGCGCAGGCTCGGATCCTCCAGACGCTTGATCTGACGTTTCACCAGCAGCTCGAAGGAGACCTCGGGCACGAAGAGGGCGGGACGGGGGCCCTTGGGGCGGGAGGCAGGGACCTCCTCAGAGCAGCGGCTTCTCCAGTGGGGATAGAGAGACACCCCCACCTGCAGTCACCACCCAGCCTCATCCCATTCTCTACTCCCCTGGGGCACAGAAAGCCAGGAGTGGGCTAGTCAGGACACAAGGGGGGAGCCAGTCCCAGGCAGCCGCAGCGAGATGGGACTGAGGGTGTCGTGGGGTGGGCACCCCCAGCCCCAGGGGTACATCCTACTCCAGGGGACTGGGGGCACATACACACGCTCTCCCCGCAGTCCACTATGGTCTGTTACCCCCAGTCATGGCTCGGTACCATCCCCAACATGGTATGTATGGGGGAGGGGTCCATAGCGTGTAGAGTCAGGCGGTATTACCCTACCATGCAGGGCTGAGGCATGGTAAGGGGCTGGCAGCCACATGGCAGGGTGCTCGGGCTCCAGCAAGGAAAGGGGGACAGAAGGGGCAGGGTGGTACAGCCAAGCCAGGGGCTAGCCTTCCGAAGCCAGCTGTTCACACGCCGCCCATGGCTTTGCAGTCTCCTCTGTATCATTAACAGCAGCTTAAGAGGACAGCGGATGGCATTTGCCGTGGTGCTGGGCAGGCCGAGGTCTCTGGTACCAAACCCTGCAGCTCGCTTCGCACTGTTTAATGTGGGACAGTGACTGGGCCATGGGAACATCTGTGGCCCATTTATTCCATCTAATTAATAGAACAGGGGCCAGTGGAGGGGGTACTGCCTGGGGGGGGAGGGTACCATACCGTGGCATTGCGAATGGCCGTCAGGATGTCCAACATCGTGAGCCCAGCCAGCGGGTCGATGGACTCCAACGTCCGGCCGAATGTCTCGTGGAAGATGTAGCACATGCGGGCACCCCCGCAGCTGGGGGGATGGCGGGGGGGGAGGGGAGAGAAGAGACACAGAAGGGTTGGGAGGGGGCATTGTGACGAAGTGGGGGGTTTTCTTGTTTTCTGTGGAGTTTCAATGGTTTGCATGCAGAGTGGGTGGGACTCAGTTTCCCTGGGTGTTACTGGTTTAACGAGGTGAGGGGAGAGGGGGAGAGGAGACGCAGCCGGTTCTGGCCAGTGGGAGGACAATGGGCTGCAGAGTGAGGACCCAGTGACCTAACCAGCCGGTTCCAGCAAGAGGACAGAAGCAGGAGAGGAGGCCCCGGTTTACGACCCTGTTTACCTGGAGAGAAGACAATGGACAGAGGCGGGGCCTGGGGCCGGTGATCTCAGATGCCCAGCTGCGAGCAGGGGGGCTCTGGGCTGGAGACGGGGAGCAGGCAGAGCCCACCTGGATGCAGGGAGACTGGGATGTGCTGTGCTGAGGGAGACCAGGCCTGAGGCCCTGAGAGTTTCCTGTGCTGGGTTCAACTCTCAATAAACCCTCCTGTTTCATGCTGGCTGAGAGTCACTCTGGTCTAGAGAACAGGGTTGCATCAACCCCTTCGGGGGTGGAGGCCCTGGGGGTCCAGAGCGAGTGGACTCCCTGAGGGGGCCCACGGCAGAGACAGACGTGCTAAGGCTCAGAGAGGTGCGGATCCAGGAGGTGGAGGGGCCTGACCCCGAGAGAGAGTGGACCCCCGAGAAGAGCTGTCTCACTAAAAGGGGCACCCCCCACGGACCGCACGGGGCCAAGAGTGAGCACGATCTGTGAGTCCGTGACAGGCATAGAAACAGTAGCCAAAGCACAGGCCCCCTTAAAATGGCCACACACCCCTGCCCCCCGACCTCTCAGCTCCCAGGTATCTGCACTGCAGTTCCTGCTCTTGAGGGGGCAGGCCCGCCTCCCCCTCAGCACTCACAGCTCTGAGGTCTCGATGTTCCGGGCCGTGCCCTCGATGGTGTGGCAATACTCGGTGGCGAACTTGGTGATGATCTGCAGCAGCGTGGCATTCTTGTCCTCGATGGGCTGCCCGTAGCTCTGCAGCACAGACTGGTACTGGGCCGTCAGCACATTCACCCGGGTTTTCAGCTCCGGCAGGCAATCCCGGATGTGGTGCATCAGCAACCTGGGGCACGGCACAGGAATGAGCCTCCCGGCCCCCAGCGCGGACAGCCAGGGCTCAGCTCCTCCGCTGGGGTGACTCCAGGGTCTCCTGCCGCCATGTGCTACCCTGCTCCTCCTGCTGCCCCACCTCTAGTGGCACTGAGTTCTGCAGGAGAATGTCAGGTCTGACACTCACCCACACCCCCCTTTCTGGTCACTTCTATTCCGTCTGCCGGGGCAGCACACACCCCTCCGCCCTTTTCCTTC
The DNA here is from genome assembly GCF_011386835.1 of Chrysemys picta bellii. Taxonomy (NCBI): domain Eukaryota; kingdom Metazoa; phylum Chordata; order Testudines; family Emydidae; genus Chrysemys; species Chrysemys picta. The sequence continues at coordinate 26,892,780 of NC_088807.1, forward strand.
TCTGCAACAGATCCCTTAACTGCACGCTCCCCAGCCCTAGTCCTCTGGCCCCGATGCCGCGCCAGTGCCCCTCGCCAGGGAGAGCAGAGCCCCCGCTGCACAGACCCTAGCCGGCACTGCTCCTCCCCAGCTGGTACCCACCGGTTGAGGGTCTTGGCCAGATGCCGGGTGCCATTGCGGTTGGCCAGCGACGGGTATCGCTTCTGCAGGAAGCCCTGCTCATCCTGCAGTGACTCCGTGATGCTCTTCCCGGTGTTGATGTCATGCTGGCTCCTGGGAGGGGCGGGACAGAGTCATTTGTCTGTCCCCCCTCCCCCTCCATTCCAGGCTGGGGGGGGGGAACATTGTGTTTGCTGCCCCCCTGCAACACCCCCAATCCCCCAAACTCCAGCACAGTGCCCCCATCCCACCACCAAAGACTTTCTTCACAGCCCACCACCCCCCAACTCCACGCACACACCTCCAAACTCCAGCCACGTCCTGCCCCTCCCACCTCTCAGCAGCCCCCCCATGCCCTACATCTCCACAGCCCTCCACCCCCCAACTCCACGCACACACCTCCAAACTCCAGCCACGGCCTGCCCCTCCCACCTCTCAGCAGCCCCCCCAGGCCCTACAGCCCCTCCACCGGCTCTATGCCGTCCCCCCCCCAACCACCACCCTCCTGCCCACCTGTTCACCACCCCAATGATGCCCAGTTTGACAGGGATGACCCGGCCCATCAGAACGTCCATGGCATCCGTCCCAGCGTCCATCAGGTCCAGCTTGGTGACCACGGCCAGTGTGCGGCGTCCTGCAGGAGGGGAGGGGTAGGGATGATCAGGCAGGCCCAGGCTACACTTACCCACCTAATGACGTAGGTCAGGGTGTGAAACCCCCCACAGCAACCTAACCCCCAGCGCAGACGCTGCTGTGCTGGCAGACCAGTGTTTCCGGCACTAGGTGGCATTCCTACAGCACCAGGAAAACCCCTCCATTGGGTACCCGCGTCTGGGCCAGCACGGCCGCTGGAGCCCCACAGCACAGCCAGGGCAGGAGGCAGACCCCCAGGAGGTTTTGGAGCAGCAGGGCACGTGATCCAGCCGACACAGACTCTGACCTAAGCCTGGCTTTTCTTCTCTAGCCTGGACCCTCCGATCCTGGACTGCAGGGGACCAACAAACAGCGGGTTTTGCTAAGGCTGCCCCGCGTCTCTCCCGGTCCCTGCTGCCTGCTGCGCTCCCGTGAGGGTGAAGTCTCTGCTAGGGACCCAAACTCCCCTGGACTGGTGGAGAGCCACAGAGAGGAACACGGGGGCTGGAGCCCAAGGGAGTTATGGGGGAACAAAGCCAGAGCCTCGCATATTAAAAGGGAGGGGCACTCCCTAAAGAGAGTCTGTGAAGGCTGCAGCACCAAACACCCAGTAAATCCACTGCATCCCCCTCACCACCTGCCTCCACTCCCACCATGCAGGGCTCACAGCCCACCAGCTCTCAGCCCCACCCATGCCCTGGGTCCCCCGGGGGAGCCCCCCACATCAGTACCATCAGGGTCAACATCCCGGGCCAGCTTGAGTGCCTCAGACGTGGCCATGTCGGTGTTGGCAGCTGTCACAGCCAGGATCAGGCAGTTCGGGTTGGAGACGTAGGATAAGATCATCTCCCGCACCTGGCCCTCAATGTCGGGGGGCTGGTCCCCCACAGGCACCTGTGGAGGGGAGAGAAGAGTGAGTGCAGGCTCCTGCCAGACAAGATACAGGCGAGCCCGGACTGCTGGGTTCTCTCCCCAGCTCTGGGATGAGAGCAGGGTCTGGTGGTTAGAGCAGGAGGGGCTGGGAGCCAGGACTCATGGTTACAGACACCAACTGACTGAGGGTCTGTAGTTGGGAAGGTCTCCCAGTGAGAACAGGAATAAGCCGGATTTTGGAAATATCCCCCTAGTGGCAGCTTTGACAGACACCCACAGTGGGGCATTACCCCTCCCCACCATCCAAGGACCCTTCCCCATCCCATCCCCCAACACCATGGGGCACCTGCCTCTCACCTTGGTGATCCCCGGTAGGTCGACCAGTGTCAGATTCAGGACGTGTGGGGAGTAGATCTTCAGATACAGGGGCTCCGGGCTGATCCCCTGCAGGGCAATAACCAGTTAAAGCAGGGGGGGCTGGGAGCCAAGACTCCTGGGTTCTCTCCCCAGCTCTGGGAGGGGAGTGGGGGCTGGTGGGTTAGAGCGGGGGGGGGGGGGGGGGGCTGGGAGCCAGGACTCCTGGGTTCTCTCCCAAGCTCTGGGAGGGGAGGGGGATCTGGTGGGGTAGAGCAGGGGGGGCTGGGAGCCAGGACTCCTGGGTTCTCCCCCCGGCTCTGGGAGGGGAGTGGGGTCTGGTGGGTTAGAGCAGGGGAGGGCGGGGGGCTGGGAGCCAGGACTCCTGGGTTCTCTCCCAAGCTCTGGGAGGGGAGTGGGGGCTGGTGGTTAGAGCGGCGGGGAGCTGGGAGCCAAGACTCCTGGGTCTCTCCCCAACTCTGGGAGGGGAGTGGGGGCTGGTGGGTTACAGTAGTGGGGGGCTGGGATCAGGACTCCTGGGTTCTCTCCCTGGCTCGGGGAGGGGAGTGGCATCTGGTGGGGTAGAGCAGGGGGGGCTGGGAGCCAGGACTCCTGGTTTCACACACAAACATTGGGGAGGTCTATGTCACAGGTGTTCATTACCTTGTTGGTTCCTGTCATCCTCTCAGTCTCAGTCTCAATCTCCTGCCGGATCTCATCAAAGTCAGTGAAGGTCTGAGAGGGGACAGAGAGGCAGGTCTGGCCCTGAGACAGGCTCCATGGCCCCTGGTGGCACTTCCCTCTGCCCAGAAGCTGACAGTACATGGAGAGGGCGCGTGCAATGACCCACAGCCAGGATGGGCAAGGGAGGCTGCCCCCCACCTCCAGCAAAGGATAGGGAAGGGTGCTGGGAATATCACCCCATTACCGCTTAACAGACAGGTCAGGAAGGGGCATCCCCCACCCCTCCAATTACCATTATTTCCCCCCAAGACCCAGACAGGGGTTGAGGGGGCCACCCCCAGATCCCGAGCAGGGCCCCTACCTTGTGCTTGCAATGCAGGAAGGTCGCCCACTCCTCAGCCTGGGTACCTGCAGGGAGAGCCAATTCAGGGTCACTCTCAGGCCCCCAGAACATGGACAGGGCTTCACGGGCCTGCGCAGCTCCACTCCAAGAAGGTCTGTTTTGGCCCCTGGCTCCCCATAGGAGCCACTGGCTTCAACCCACAGACACGGGCTCCCCAGCAGTAGGGAGAGAGGGGGTCACAGTGAGCCAGACACCTTGGGATCTCACCACCTCAGCCCTTGGGGTCTCTATCCTCAACCTCCCAGAGCTGGAAGGGGGTGGGGGGCCTCCCAGTGAATGGTACTGCAAAGCAAGGGAGAGAACCCAGGAGTCCTGGCTTCCAGCTCCCCCCCCACTCTAACCACTATACCCCACTCCCCCTAACGCCTCCTGTCACCTCAGCCCAGGGAGAGCCCACCTGCCTCCCAGCACCCCCTTACTTGTCTCCCCACTGGCTGCACGTTGCCGCTCCTCCAGCGATGGCACGTTCACCAGCTGCAGGACCAGAGGCCGCCGGGTGACAATGCCGGAGCCCCGGGGCAGGAAGTCGCAACCCACAATGCTCTCCAGAACCGAGCTCTTCCCACTGCTCTGTGATGAGGGGAGAGACGGGGTTAAGGCTGGAGGGGACAGGAGGGTGAGGGGCAGCCAGACGGGGTGGGGAGAGGGAGAAAAGGAGCCTGGAGCTTCAGAGATTAGAGGGTGTTGGGGGGGGGGGGGTCTCACCTGGACCCCGGTGGGGCAGCTGGATCCCCCCAGGGAGGGAAGGGTGGATCTGGGAGGGGGGAGGTCTGGGGTCTCACCTGGACCCCAATGGGGCAGCTGGATCCCCCCAGGGAGGGAAGGGTGGATCTGGGAGGGGGGAGGTCTGGGGTCTCACCTGGGCCCCAATGGGGCAGCTGGATCCCCCCAGGGAGGGAAGGGTGGAGCTGGGAGGCGGGGGGGGTCTCACCTGGACCCCAATGGGGCAGCTGGATCCCCCCAGGGAGGGAAGGGTGGAGCTGGGAGGGGGGAGGCGGGGGGGTCTCACCTGGACCCCAATGGGGCAGCTGGATCCCCCCAGGGAGGGAAGGGTGGAGCTGGGAGGGGGGAGGCGGGGGGGTCTCACCTGGACCCCAATGGGGCAGCTGGATCCCCCAGGGAGGGAAGGGTGGAGCTGGGAGGGGGGAGGCGGGGGGGTCTCACCTGGACCCCAATGGGGCAGCTGGATCCCCCCAGGGAGGGAAGGGTGGAGCTGGGAGGGGGGAGGCGGGGGGGTCTCACCTGGACCCCAATGGGGCAGCTGGATCCCCCAGGGAGGGAAGGGTGGAGCTGGGAGGAGGGAGGCGGGGGGGGGTCTCACCTGGACCCCAATGGGGCAGCTGGATCCCCCAGGGAGGGAAGGGTGGAGCTGGGAGGGGGGAGGCGGGGGGGTCTCACCTGGGCCCCGATCACCACGATCTGGGGCAGCTGGATCACCTCAGCCCCCACCGTGTTGAAAATCTCCTGCAGTTTGTTGATCACGGGGATCAGGGTCTCCATGGCAGGGCCGGGTTCGGGGCTCCGCCCTACAAGGGGACATGGGGCACCCCTCAAATCAACCGGCAGCAGCACAGCCCCGCAGCCAAAAATAGAACCCAGGCGTCCGGGCTCCCCCGCCCCCCACAGGCACGGAGCGGACCCAGGCGTCCGGGCTCCCCCCCGACACCCACAGGCACGGAGCGGACCCAGGCGTCCGGGCTCCCCCACCCCCCACAGGCACGGAGCGGACCCAGGCGTCCGGGCTCCCCCCCGACCCCCACAGGCACGGAGCGGACCCAGGCGTCCGGGAACGGTTCGTCCCGTTACCTGCTCTCAGGCCCCGGCTCCAGCCCCATTCACTCCCCAACCCGGAAGCACCGCCCCGCCCCTCTCCGCACCCTATTGGTCCAAGACCCCAGGAGTCCTATTGCTATTGGCGGAGGGGACATCAATCACTGCCCAACGCCCTTCCTTTAATCCCATAGCAGGAGAGTGGCTCGGCGCGAGGGCTGAGGCTGGAGAGTTATTGGCTGGTTCTCGCACCAATCAGCGGGACCATGGGCTCCGCGGCGGCCATGTTTGAAAGGGGCAACGTGAGGGCAACGTAAATGGCCATGTTTGCTAGTCTCAGAGGGGTAGCGTGTAGTCTGGATCTGTAAAGAGTCCTGTGGCACCTGGTAGACGAGCAGCGTCTGACGAAGTGGGTATTCACCCACGAAAGCTCATGTGCCACAGGACTCTGTTGCTTTTTACATGTTTGATGGGGCGGCTCAGACTAAAGGGCCGCCTGCAATGCCCCTCTGCCATGTCCATTGGCCAAACCGGAGAGTCTCTACGCAAAAGAATAAATGGACTCAAATCTGACATCAGGAATTATAACATTCAAAAACCAGCAGGAGAACACTTCAATCTCCCTGGTCACTCAATAACAGACCTAAAAGTGGCAATTCTTCAACAACAAAAATTCAAAACAGACTCCAACGTGAAACTGCAGAACTGGAATTAATTTGCAAACTGGACACCATCTAATTAGGCCTGAATAAAGACTGGGAGTGGTTGGGCCATTACAAAAGCTAAACCTAATACCCCCCATACTAATTTCCCCCTACTGTTACTCACACTTTCTTGTCAACTGTTTGAAATGGGCCACTCTCATTACCACTACAAAAGTTATTTTCAGGGCCACCCAGAGGATTCAGGGGGCCTGGGACAAAGCAATTTCGGGGGCCCCTTCCATAAAAAAAAGTTGCAATACCATAGAATACTATATTTTCGTGGGGATCCCTGTGGGCCCAGGGCCTGGAGCAAATTGTCCCATTTGCCCCCCCCCCCGCCCCCCGCCTCTGGGCGGCCCTGGTTATTTTTTCCTCCCTTGGTATCCTACTTTTAATTGAATTGTCTCATTGGACTGACCTCTCACTTGGTAAGGCAACTCCCATCTTTTCATGTATTTATACCTGCTCCTGTATTTTCCACTCCATGCATCTGATGAAGTGGGTTCTAGCCCACAAAAGCTTATGCCCAAATAAATTTGTTAGTGTCTAAGATGCCACAAGGACTCCTCATTGTTTTTACTTATACAGACTAACACGGCTGCCACTGTGACCCCCATCTTGGCTAGGACCATTGTGGAAGCCATCTTTGTTTAGGGCACAGTGAGGCTTCATCTTCCATAGGGTGAAGGCTGGCAGCCATCTTAGATATGGGAAAAAGGCAAAAAGGGAGAGAGGCTCCACCCCCCTTGTCCAGTAGCCTAGTGGTTAGAGCACACGCCTGGGACACAGGCGACCCAGGTTCAAACCCCACCCCTGCCCCATGGGGAAGAAGGGTCTCCCTGAGCCTAGGGGAAACCCTGTGGGCTATGGGGGTGCTCCAGCCCCAGAAGCCTCTCCACCTCTCCTGTCAAATCTGCATCACTTTATGTAAAACACACTCACTGGGCCACTGAGCACAGGGGCGGACGCGCAGACTCTCCCTGCCACCTCCGTGGTACCGAAAACCGAAGACCTGTGGCACTGCCGAGTGCGCTGAGCACTGTGATGCAGGGAGAATGTCTGCTGAGAGCTTTACAAAGACAATGTGTGCCTCGGTTTCCCTCTCTCCTTTGCATCGCCACCCAATGGAGGGAGGAGGAAGTGTTAATGCTGCTCTTAGAGCAGCACGGGCAACATGAGATGTGTCTAGGGGCTTGGCTACACTTAAAACGCCGCTATAGTGCTCCTGTGTCAACGCTACATATACCGATAGGAGAGGTTCTGCTGACGCCGTAGTTAATCCACCTCCTCGAGAGGCCGTAATTAGATCCCCCAGCAACCTAGCATTGTCTACACCAGGGGTTAGGTGGCTTAACCACACCGCTCAGGAGGGTGGCTTTTTCACATCCCTGAGTGACGGAGTTAACAAATTAATTTTCTGGTGTGGACTAGGCCTAGGGTGGATGAATGGGTGACAGAACTGGGTGAAACTGACTCAGATCAACAGAGGAGCTGGAAAGCCCATGAGTCACTCCCAATGACTGAACAAGCAACACCTAACATGAGGAAACAGGGCAGGCAGAAGGTATGACCTCAATGGGAGAAGAACAAAGGAGAAAGGGGTGAAGTGGCTGGAATAACGTCAGCTGTTCAGAGAGAGACACAGGGCTCTCCCACCTGGGTTTCAGGCCTGCTCTATACTAGGAAAGTAAATCGGTGTAACTACGTCACTCAGGAGTGTGAAAAAACAGGCCTGGAAGAAGCAAATATGGTTCTTCCAGCAGCGTTGCTCAAGTGAGATGCGGCTCTGTCGTGACCTTCATTTCACCACGCTGCCCTAAGCACTTTCAGACGCCATAGGCCAGGGGACAGAGACATTGTTACCCTGTGTCACCGCAAATAGGACCAGCCTTGCGCCTGGAAGGGCCGTGGAACGAGCCTTCTGCAGGAGTCTGGCTTGGCCGGATTCGCTGCCGGAGCCATGGAGAGAGACAGAGATTGCTGCCTCTCACCATGAGGCCAGAGTTGTGGAGGCCACATGCCAGCCCCTGGGGGGTTCTGTGGGGTCTGGCGCACTAAAAGGGTCACTCCCAAGGGCGGGGTTACAGACGGGGCATTGACCAGAGCCTGGGAACCCATGACACAGGGGCCTATGTCCTTTTGTAGATCTGATCCTCAGTGCAGCCATCTTGAATTAGGGTAGCCTGCATCTGAATGGGGCAGAGGTGAGAGCCCATGCCCCATGTGCTTACACCTGCACATGCATGGTCGGACAGCTACGATGCACTGCCCCGCCCCCCCCGGCACGGCATGCTGCCCCATGGACACTGGCCTGGCAGGTTGCAGAACCAGGTGGGCCTGTCCCACGGCTGGAGCTGCTGGCATAACTGGAGGCGGGGATGGGAAATCAAAGTGCAAGATGGTGCTTTTCTGTGTGTTGTAAGAGACCAGGGGAAGTGAGGGATTGCAAAAGAGAGAGGCGGGGGGGAACACGCATACCCCCCCCCCCCACCCATACACACATGCCCTCCCACACACCTGAGTGCTGGAGGCATAGGGAAACAAGATAAAAAGAATAAACCTATGTGTATTTGTCTGACCAAGGCCAGGAAGATAAAAACAAGAAGGAATCCCAGAGCAGAGTAACACAAACACACACTGCCATGGAGAGTTGGGGGGGGGGGATAGATAGATAGATAGATAGATAGATAGATAGATAGATAGAGTGTATGGAGATTGAGAGGGGGGATGGGGTGTATGGGGATGGATAGATGAATGGGGAGGTCTAGATAGCGGGGTGTGTATGGGGCTAGATAGCACCTATTCCAGGGGTTCTTAAACTAGGGGTTGGGACCCCTGAGGAGGTTGCAAGGTTATTACATGGAGGGTTGTGAGCTGTCAGCCTCCATCCCAAACCCCACTTTGCCTCCAGCCTTTATAATGGTGTTAAATATATTACATTTATTTTTAATGTATAAGGGGGGGTTGCACTAAGAGGCTTGCTGTGTGAAAGGGGTCACCACTACAAAAGTTTGTGAACCACTGCTCTATTCAATGCCATACATCCCCAGCTATCTCTCCCCATACATGCCCCCTCGATCTAACTCCCAATGGTGATGGTGATGCCAGGACTCCATGTCTCCATCCCAGCCCCAGCTGCCTTTCTGGAAGCTGCTTTATCCAAATACAAAGGATTGGTCTCAGTACAACGGTAAATGGATGAGTCTCAGGTTGGACTGAGGGCTAATGGTCCCCTGGATCTCAGAATCTGTCCCTCCTGGCTGCTGAATCCCCGGCCCCAAGCCACTAATCTGCAGCTCTCTCACTTCACCTCCTGTGGAGCAGTGGCTCTTGGCCCTCCCAGTAACCCAGTGAATGTGCCACCAGGAGATGGGTCTGAGCCCAGACCCACAGGGTCTGTAACCTGGGCTGGCGGCTCCCCCTGGGGACCTGGCTTTTTAACTCAGCATCTGGGGCTGCTGGGTTTATGGGCACCTTATCAGCCCAGGCATTACGGGATCAGCCCTGAAATCCAGCCCCTTCCCCTGCTCATTTCGCTCCAGGCCTCCTTTTATCCTTGTCAACAAAGGGCTCAGCCGCTCCCAGGCCTGGGACTTCCCCAGGCCTGAGCGACCTACAGGGCTGTGTCCATAGGGAACAGGGGAGAGCAGAGACTCAAAACAGGCCTCGCCCAGCACTGAGATGCAGCCCTACTGGCATGGGGCCCAGGGGGGCAATTTACACGGGGACCCCTTGCCGGGTGCTGAGATGTGGCCCCTCCAGGTAGGGCCCAGGGGCTGTTTAGATGGGTGGACCCCTCGCCTGGTGCTGGGACACCACCCCTCCAGGTGGGGCATGAGGGGACACATACATAAGGTCCCCTTCACACTTGTCTTGGAGATGTAGCCACCTCTGGGGTGAGGCACTGGGGCTGTTTATACACTAAGTACAGGCTGCAGAACAGCCTATGAATGAGCGGTACACGGGCAATGCCCCCCACACCCTGTCTTGCCCCAGCTTCCCCGTCCTTCTGGGGCGTGGGTGGGTGTGCATGGGGGGGACGGGACTGGAGGCTCACAGGAATGTGGGGGTGGGGTCTGGAGGTTCCTGGGGGTGAGGGGCTGGAGGCTGTGAGATAGGGGGGAGGCTGGAGGCTGGAGGCTCACAGGAATGTGGGGGTGGGGTCTGGAGGTTCCTGGGGGTGAGGGGCTGGAGGCTGTGAGATAGGGGGGAGGCTGGAGGCTCACAGGAATGTGGGGGTGGGGTCTGGAGGTTCCTGGGGGTGAGGGTCTGGAGGCTGTGAGATAGGGGGGGGGCTGGAGGCTCACAGGAATGTGGGGGTGGGGTCTGGAGGTTCCTGGGGGTGAGGGGCTGGAGGCTGTGAGATAGGGGGGGGGCTGGAGGATCCCGGGGAATGATGTGGCGTGCGGGGTCCTACAGGTGTGGGCGGGGGAGCGGGGGGGGGGGGGCTGGAGTCTGGATGCTCCTAGGGGATGCTGCGGGGGCGGGGGCGGAGGCTCCCGTCCCGTCCCGTCCCAAGGGTGGCCGGGGGCGGGTCTCTCCAGTATCCCCGCCCCGGGAATAGCCCGCACCTCCCGCAGGTTAAAACACCCGGAGCCGGGATCCAGCTGCAGCGCCTCCACCAGACCCTCTAGTTCCCGCGGACCCGGACCCGAACCGGACCTGATCCTGTCTGACAGCTGTAGCCCTGAACCCTCCTGGAACCGAATTGACCCGTGACTACCCGACCCCCCCATCCCTCCCCGCCATGGGAGACCCCTTCCACCGCTCCCTGCTGCGCACCCCGCGTGGCCGGTTCTGCGTCTCGCTGCCCCCGGGGGGTGAGTTCCTGCTGGGGACCCCGGAGCCCCTGAGTCGGCCGGGCGCCGCTGGTGAGTCCGGGAACCTGGGGGGTGCCGAGAGATGGGTCCTTTCCGCAGCTCCAGGAGGGAAGGGAGGTGTCCAGGACTCCTGGGTTCTAGTCTCAAGTCTGGGAGGAATGGGGGAGGGGGGACTCAGGACTCCTGGGTTCCATTCAAGTCTTGTGCACTGAGGGGGCTCTGCCAAGGGGACGGTGTGTAGATCCCTCAGAAGCAGGTGCCTCATGTCCTAGGGAACTGCCCCCCACCCCAACCTGCCACGGGCTCAGGGGTGGGGGCCGATCCTGTGGTGAACCAGGGGAGATCCCACAGGAACGGGGGGCAGGGGGAAGGCAGTTTTCTGAGTGCCCCTTGCCCAGGATCCTCATCACCCAGCAGACCGCACGGTGACGCTTATTACGTCTGCACCCATCACCCGGAGCCCTTTGCTAAGGGGGGGTCGGCCGTGCCAGGAGGCAGAGGCTGGCGAAGCATTGGACAGATTACTCTGTGTCTAGCACCTGGCACTGTGGGGGCGTGGCCTATGGGGAGGGCCCCTAATGCGCCAATTGTGATTTATTATCTAATGTGACCCAGGCCAGAGAGCGTCCCCCGAGTATTTCCATCCTCAGGGGCTTAGCTGCTGTGTGCCACGGGCAGAGAACAGGAGAGCCCTGGGGGGCTCATCTGTGCCACACTCCATGTCCCTTCCATCACACAGGGCCAGCGCTGCCCAGCCCGTATGTGGAAATCCCCCCACCATTCGTGTGGCAGTCTGGGATGGGGCGTCAGGGCTTCTTCTCCCAGGGCAATGTTCTCCTGTCCAGCTAGGCAGAGGGGGCCCTGCAGAGCCCTTTGTTTATGTACACCACAGGAAGCGGACGTTCGGTACCTGGCTGGCTCTGCCCCAGCACGCTCAGGTGTTTAGTCCAGATGTGCGGCCCAAACTGTATGTGTGTGTGTGTGTGTGTGGGCGACGACTGGGCACTTCTGGGGTCTAATCAGTGGGGCCACAGGCCCCCAGGGAAAGGCCAGGTCCACTTCCTCACATCCCAAGTTATTCGATAATATTTGCCCTGTGTTTTAGTGCAGATAAATGGCCCACTCCTCCATGGGTGTGATTTCCTCCTGTAATTAACCATTAACCAGGGCAGCCTGTTTGCATAGCAGGAACCCTCCCTGCACTTGTAGGAGGTCAGGCCGGGGTCGGACACTGTGGGTTAGGGTTGACTGGCCTGTGCTCCCGTCTGTCTGTCTCCAGCGGTGGTCTCTCATTCTCCGGGCTAGTTGTCTACATGCTAGGTTAGTCAGGACAAGCTGTTCTGGAATCATCATTCCCGATTAATCCCACGCGCAGACAAATCCATTCCCACAGAACAAACTTGCGTAGCGCTTCGCGTCAGTATCTCTCGAAGTGTTTGCCATCCTCCCCCACCTCTGCGAGGGAAATACCACCAGCTCCATTGCCTAGCAGGCAGCGGAGACGCAGACAGGCTGGAGCGGCCAGTGCAGAGCAATGAGAATTGAACCAGCTGCACCAAAATCTCCAAACCACTGTGCCCTTCTTCACAGAGGCCATGTCTGCACTTGAGACCTTACAGCGGCACAGCTGTACCGCTCAGCAGCGCTGCTCTAAGGTCTCCCGTGTATCCGCTCTGTGCTGGCAGGAGAGAGCTCTCCTGTCAGCCTAATTAAACCACCCCCAACGAGCAGCGGTAGCTGTCATCAGGAGAAAAACAACAAGGAATCTGGTGGCACCTTAAAGACTAACAGATTTATTTGGGCATAAGCTTTCGTGAGTAAAAACCTCACTTCTTCGGTTTTTACTCACGAAAGCTTATGCCCAAATAAATCTGTTAGTCTTTAAGGTGCCACCAGACTCCTTGTTGTTTTTGTAGATACAGACTAACACGGCTACCCCCGATACTTGTCATCAGGAGAGTGTCTCCTGCCCACATAGCATTGTCCACACCGGCGCTTCTGTCAGTGCAATTTATGTTGTTCAGAGGGATTTTTTTTCACATCCCCTGAGTGACATAAGTTATACCAACAAAAGTGCTAGTGTAGACATGGCCTAAACCAGCCAGCAACAAGCTACTCCTAAAAGGTTCGTCTACATTTTAAGGTTAATCCGAATTAAGGGAAGGGAAGGCCATGTCTGCGCAGGGCAGTTAGTAAGACGTTTCTTACCATCAATGGACGCAGGGACAAGCAGTGATGGGCTTAACCTGCAAGAAGGAAGATGTCGGTTAAATTTTAGGAAAACACTTTCTAGCTCTCAGGGTCGTTCAGCTTCCCAGGGAGGTCGAGGAATCCCCATCATGGGAAGTGTCAGCACAGGCTGGACAAGCCCCTGCCAGGGATGGTCTGGGTTTCCCTGGCCCTGGCTCAGCGCGGGGGGCTGGGCTGAATGAGCTCTCGAGGTCCCTTCCACACTCCTACGACATAGCTAGGGTGCGAATTTAAAGTGCAGTTGCTCCCTGTACAGGACACTACAGCGTCTACTTCTGTTTGAAGGTGGAGTAAGAGGAAACAGAAACTAGGCACTCCTGTTCTGGACTGGCAGCATCCACACATGGAGTTAATCAGGAATAGCTGTCGTGCTTTAAATTCACACCCTATCTTAATCTACAGGCTTGTCTGCACCTGAGAGTTAATTCAGATTATCTCTCTTTGTTCTGTGCAGCGCCTAGCGCAATGTGGCCGTGGTCCATGACAGAGACACCACAATACACATTATAACAATGTGTAGATGCAGCAGGGTGGATGGGGCTTGTGCCTTCATGGCGGAGGCGCAAAAGCACCAGGGGCTTTGGCTGTGCCGCTGCCTCTGCAGGGAATTGGGAAACCAATTCTATCAGCCACAATGAACAGTAAATAAACTCCACAGTGCAGGCCCCTCAGCCCTCGGGGCACCGAGACGCTGGCCTCGTCATGCTCCGCACTGTCTCATAAGCAGCCTGCGGCCTCTCCACAGCCTGGAGAGAGGCCCATGGGCTCCTCGGCCAGGGAACAGAGCTAGGCACTGGAGCCGCCCAGCAGTCTAGTGGTCAGAGCACTCCCCTGGGGTGCAGGAGAATGAGGGTCAAACCTCTGCCCCCCTCAGTGCAAGGACTGGCACAGCCACACCCCCATCCAAGCTGTAAGGCAGGTTGGGGTGTGGCTCCCCTGCCGAAGTGAGCCTGAGGATAAAACAGTCCTCTGAGGAGGGGACTGTGAGACTAGCTGGGATCCCACTCTACCCCCTGCCTATGAGGGACGCTAGGGCAGGATGTTTTCAGTTTCTGGCTGAATCCGATCCATGCCGTGAACTGCAGTTAAAGTCTTTAGACCCAGGAATGGCGCAAGGTTTTTGCCGCCCTAGGCGGCAGCACTCCTCCTCTGAGCATTCGGTGGCAGGGGTCCTTCCGCTCCGCGTCTTGGGGGCACTTCGGCGGCAGGTCCCGGAGTGAGTGAAGGACCTGCCGCCGAATTTCCGCTGAAGACCCGGAGCAGAAGGACCCCCGCCGCCGAATTTCCGCCGAGGGCGGCAAAATGCCACCCCCCAAATCCTGCCGCCCTAGGAAGCATCGGCCCTGTTTAGACCCAGGGACTAGACCCAGCCGGTCTGATCTCCTGGGGACAAGCCAACCCCACCAAGCCAGCTTGCGAGTCACAGGCCGGCTGTGCGCCAAGGAACGTTTGTTTGTACCAAGAAGAACAGCTTCAGCAGGAGAGACTGAACCAGCCCCATGCCAGCGAGCAGTGCGGTGCCTTGGAAAGGGGAGACCTAGTTATTGTCTAAACCAGGCCAGACACCTAACTCAGAGAGTTCTGACCCTGGGGGAAAGGCCCCGTATCCCCTCATCCGTGTCCCATTCCTGTTCTTCCAGCCCCCACAGCCCAGCCTGTCCTGGGGCTGGGTTAGCCAGAGACCCCGAGGGACCAGGCCCCATATCCCATTCCTGTTCTTCCAGCCCTCACAGCCCTGCCCGTCCTGGGGCTGGGTTAGCCAGAGACCCCGAGGGATCAGTCCCATATCCCATTCCTGTTCTTCCAGTCCCCACAGCCCTGCCCATCCTGGGGCTGGGTTAGCCAGAGACCCCGAAAGACCAGGCCCCATATCCCATTCCTGTTCTTCCAGCCCCCCACAGCCCTGTCCATCCTGGGGCTGGGTTAGCCAGAGACCCCGAGGGACCAGGCCCCATATCCCATTCCTGTTCTTCCAGCCCCCCACAGCCCTGTCCATCCTGGGGCTGGGTTAGCCAGAGACCCCGAGGGACCAGGCCCCATATCCCATTCCTGTTCTTCCAGCCCCCACAGCCCTGCCCGTCCTGGGGCTGGGTTAGCCAGAGACCTCGAGGGACCAGGCCCCATATCCCATTCCTGTTCTTCCAGCCCCCACAGCCCTGCCCGTCCTGGGGCTGGGTTAGCCAGAGACCCCGAGGGACCAGGCCCCATATCCCATTCCTGTTCTTCCAGTCCCCACAGCCCAGCCTGTTAGCAAAGAGCCAGCCACTATCAGAAGCTTTGGGCCACGTTAGGTACTTGCAGATGGTGATCAGGTCATTGCTTAGTCTCTTGGCTAAGGCCTGGTATAAAGGGAGCCTTCAGTGAGATTAGGAGGATGGGCCAGCCCTGCGGGTGTCTGAGCTCGGCTGACTGCGGCCATGTTACTGAGTTTGTCGGGGGGCACAGCCACACCTGCACATTGGGGTGTGTGACATTACAGAGCGTGAGATGCTCAGACACTGGGGGTGGGGGCAGAAAAGTGCCTGAGACCTGGTTGGCGCCACAGCCCTAGATGGGTAGAACCGCGTCGCTCGGGGGTGTGACAAGCCTGCCCCCCGAGCAACATTGTGACACCCACCTCACCCCCTGCAGGCAGCGCTGTGTCACCAGAGCGTGTCTCGGGGAGTGGATTAACTACGCTTTCTCCTGATGCTGCGCTTTCAGGGGAGACCTGCCATTCGACAAAACAGCTTCTCACTGAAAATCAGCTTTTCCAGCCCTCGGATGATCCTTGTCACTCTTTCCTGAATCCTTCCCAATTTATCAGCGTCCCTTTAAAACGTGGACACCAGAACTGGGCGAGCTCTCTTGTCTCGGGCTCACCAATGCCGTATGCAAAGGTGCCACCTCCCCCCGCTCCTACTCACTAGTGCCCCATTTGTACCCAGTTACTCCTTTTCGCCCTGAGTGGCTGGTCAGTTTGGGTCCTGGGGGAGGTTCCCTTTGGAGGCAGGATCTGATGGAGTCCATATTGCCTTTCATACAGTCTTGTTTGTTCATTCCTTGTAAATAAAGTCCTGCTTCTCCAAACGCAGGAGAGACCAGGAACAAAGTGAGCTGTTCCTTAGCTTGCAGCCCCAACCCCAAAAGCTCTCACTGGCTTTTTCCAGCATCACGCTCTGCTCACAGGCTTTCTTGCTGTTTGCTTCTGCCCCACTCTCTTTGTTCCCAGTTCGAGCCAGCGGGTTCTCCTTTCCCTCAGCCACACATCAGCAAAACAAGCCCCCTCTCCCCACAAGAGGCAGGTTTCGGGGCAGAAGATTGGGCCTTGTTTTAGGAGTGGCCCCTGAAGCATTACTTACAGCTATGGTGTGTGCTAAAACCTCACAAACACATGCGAACTCAGCCCATCCCAAGGGTTCACCCAGCTCAGAGCACCCTGGGCTAGGCCAATGACTTGTCTGTGTCTGACGCAGCCTTGTGTTTAGTTAAAAGAAAGGCAGCCAGTCATTATCCGAAGCCATGGTCCGCCACTTCCCTTGGTAGTTTGTGTAGCTAGATATTAATCGCATGGTTAACCATGGGACCACCGCAGGCACTCAGGTTCCGTTGGTATTTGCCAGGACACCCCTGCCCAGTTCTCTCCAGAATCACAGTCCAGCTACCCATCTTATACCTGTTCACTCCTGTTCTAAGCGCGTCTGTATCTGTTGGGCCTGTATCACCGACCTGGTGTTCAGCTGCATTAAAACGCCCACCCAGGTGTTGGTTGTACTAGCAATGCTCTTCTCTCTCCCTAGCCCGGGACCCTGGGGGGAACGTTCCTGCCTCCCCTGCCCGGCCCAGAGAGAGGCCAGCCCTGCGACACTGCCGGGAAAGGCCCCGTGCCCCATTCCCTGCGGCTGGAGCTAGTGACCTCAAGATCAACGTGTCTCCTATTTCTGGCACTGTAGTTTCGATGCCTGTGGGTTTGGCTCTGACCTCAGGGGTTCACGCAGCAGCGCTGGTATCGGAGCGTGCATCCGGGTGTCGCGAATTCTCCCTTAGGCCAAACAAGGGGCACTGGGGGTTAATTGCCTAGCTGCATATTTTAAAACACTCCTGTAATTAAGCGATTCCCCAAGGGAACTCAAGAGCCAGGGATGGGCTGGCATTTATTACCCAGTGAAGTGGCAGCTGCAGTTTCTGCTTAAAACCTGAAATCTCCAGAGGCTCAACAACCCACCCGAAAGCCAAACCATCCTGAAATGCGGCAGGTTGGGTTGGGTTGGGCATGGGGGGGGAAGGTTGGGAGGGAACTGGGATGCTGGTTGCAGAAAGAGTTCCTGAGTAGGGTGACCCCCCCCCAATATTAGGGGTTTTGTCCTATAAAAGACACTATTCCTGTCCGTCCGTCCCCCCGGTCCCAATTTTCACACAATACTTGTTTCCAGGGAAGTGAGAGCGAATCTGAGCTTTCCCCTGATTTCCCAGCAAGCGAGGGTCTTTCCTGGGGTGGATGGTCTGGGGAGGACATGGCTCTGTTAACGATCAGAATGTTGGTTCAATTTGCATTACGTTATCAGCGAGAGGCTCCATATAAGAACCCAGGAGTCCTGACAGCCAGCTTCCTACTCGCTGCTCTAACCCACCAGACTCCCCTTCCCTCCCAGAGCGGGGGAGAACCCAGGAGTCCTGGCTTCCAACCCCCCGTCCCAACTCTAACCCACCAGCCCCCACTCCCCTCCCAGAGCTGGGGTGAGAACCCAGGCGTCCTGTTGAGTCAGGCAGGCATGCTAGGGGAACGGAACACAAGCTGAGGTGGGAATGCCTTGGGGCTGTGGAGTCTGAGGCCCCAGAGCAGCAGCGTCTGGGGACAGCGCACAATGTTTGTATGTGCCCAGGGAGATATGACAGAGCGTCATGCTCCTGAGCACATCCGGTCCCACCACCCCTCCTGCCCCGCAGCAGCTGAGCTGGGTCAGCGAGTGGCACAACAGGTTGGGCTTGTCAGGGCTGCCCCAGGGCCCAGTCTGGCGACAGCTCCATGCACACAGATGCCTGGCACAACTTCCCCCCCTTCCCTGGGCTGGGGGAGGGAGGATCACTGGCTCCTGGGCTCTAACCACTAGACCCTACTCCCCACCCAGAGCCAGGGAGAACCCAGGAATCCTGGCTCCCAGACCCCCTGCTCTAACCACTAGCCCCCCACTCCCCTCCCAGAGCCAGGGACAAAACCCAGGAGTCTTGGCTCTGATCCCCCCCTGCTCTAACCCACCAGACCCCACTCCCCTCCCAGAGCTGGGGAGAGAACCCAGGAGTCCTGGCTCCCAGCCCTCCCTCTCTAACCCACCAGACCCCGCACCCCTCCCAGAGCCAGGATAGAACCGAGGAGTCCTGTGCTAACCCCTCTCCTGCTCCCTTGCAGGCCAAAGCTTCTGCATCCCTATCACCGAGATGGTCGGGGTGCAGCTGGGCGGGTCTGGCTCGTCCCTCACAGTGGAGGGAAACCAATTCACAGGTGAGTCAGGTGGTGAGGGTGGAGGGGCTGTATTTGAAGCATCTGAGACGATCAGCAACAGATGAGGTGGCAGTGCCAGCCAGCAGAGATGGGTTTGGGGGGCAGGGCTGGGCAGCAGAGATGGGTTTGGGGGGCAGGTCTGGGAAGCAGAGATGGGTTTGGGGGGCAGGTCTGGGAAGTAGAGATAGGTTTGGGGGGCAGGGCCGGGCTGCGGAGATAATAATAAATAATAAAATAATAATAATATATGGAGATATACCTATCTCACAGAACTGGAAGGGACCCTGAAAGGTCATCAAGTCCAGCCTCCTGCCTTCACTAGCAGGACCAAGTACTGATTTTGCCCCAGACCCCTAAGTGGCCCCCTCAAGGATTGAACTCACAACCTGGGTTTAGCAGGGGGGCAGGGCCGGGCAGCGGAGATGGGTTTGAGGTAGGGCCGGGCAGCGGAGATGGGTTTGAGGTAGGGCCGGGCAGTGGAGATGAGTTTGGGGGGCAGGGCCGGGTAGCGGCGATGGGTTTGGGGGGCAGGGCCGGGTAGCGGAGATGGGTCTGAGGTAGGGCCGGGCAGTGGAGATGAGTTTGGGGGGCAGGGCCGGACAGCAGAGATGGGTTTGGGGGGCAGGGCTGGGCAGCGGAGATGGGTTTGAGGTAGGGCCGGGCAGCGGAGATGGGTTTGGGGGGCAGGGCCGGGCAGCGGAGATGGGTTTGAGGTAGGGCCGGGCAGCGGAGATGGGTTTGGGTGGCAGGGCTGGGCAGCGGAGATGAGTTTGGGGGGCAGGGCCGGGCAGTGGAGATGGGTTTGAGGTAGGTCCGGGCAGCGGAGATGAGTTTGGGGGGCAGGGCCGGGCAGCCAGAGATGAGTTTGGGGGGCAGGGCCGGGCAGCGGAGAGGGTTTGGGGGGCAGGTACAGGCAGCAGGACAGGATGGGGTGAGGCAGGTTGGAGCAATGGAAACGGGGGACAGAGACTAATGCGAGTGACTGACCCCCCATCCCCAGGGCAGCTGTTCTGTGGGGGTCAGAGCCCCGCCTCTGGGCTCTGACCCCCCGTCTCTGGTTCCCCCCAGTTTTCTTCGTGCAGCGGGAGAAGCGACAGCGCTGGAGCCTGGGCTCCCTGGAGTTCACTGTGACCCCCGGCTCGGGGCTGGCCCCACGCTGGGTCGATGCCCTGCAGCGGAGCATCCAGCTGCATGGTCAGTACTGGGGGGTGGTCAGTAGTGGGGGATAATACCGGGGAGACTGGTCAGTACTGGGGGGGACATTGGTCAGTAAGGGGGGGGGCAGCAGTGTGGGATACTAGTCAGTAAGGCAGGGGGGACTGGTCAGTAAGGAAGGGGGGACTGGTCAGTACTGGTGAGGGGGGCGGTCAGTAAGGAGGGCAGTAGTGGGGGTACTAGTCAGTAGCCTCGGGGAGGAGGCACTGGAGCAGGCTGTGGAGCCAGAGGGTCCCTGGGGATTGCAGCAGTCTGGTTATTTCCCACTCCCAGGGTCAGCAGTGCTGGGGGACCCCTCCCCACCCGTGATGGGCAGAGGCTGCTGTGACCCTCTCCATGGGGCTTGGCGCCAGCACCCTGGGCTGGACCCATAGCAGCCGCTCTGGGCGAGCAGGGATGGGGGATGGTGTCCTTGGAGGGGATGGTGGGTTGGGACATCCCTACGGCAGGGTGGCGGGGAAGAACCTGTGCTCCAGGAGCGCCCCACTCCATCATGCACCCTGCCCAGGAACCTGTGACCCGAGGTGATGCTCTCTCTGCTCCCCCACAGGTGTGACACGCCCCAGGAAGCTGCTGGTCTTCGTGAACCCTGGGGGGGGGCGGTGCCGCGCAGGTGAGATTTACCGGGACCGGGTGGCCGGGCTCTTTGCCCTGGCAGGGATCCAGACGGAGGTCATAGGTGAGTGCCCCCCCAACATCCCCCCACATCCCCACCACTGCACTGTGCTGCTCCCTCCCTCTGAGTGACCCTCAGTCACAGACCCACAGAGCTGGTGCTATGCCCCCAGCTTGGGAACAGTCTCTGGGAAGGACCCTTCAGTGTGTCAGACCCTCCCGAGGTCTCTCTCTTCCTTCGGGGTACACACGGCCGGCCCCTCTGCTTGGACCGAGCCCTGGGGCTCCAGCCCTCCAGATTCACACAGGGAGCTCGGCTCAGCGAGGCTGCCGGGACAGACGCCTGCTAGAGACTCGGCTGCGCAGTGGGACTGATGAGGACAGAACATAACAACGGCCAGGCTGGGTCGCACCAATGGTCCAGCTCGCCCCGTGTCCTGTCTGCTGACCATGGCACGTGCCAAATGCTCCAGAGGGAATGGACAGAGCCGGGGGTTTATTGTGTGATCCATCCCCTGCATCTAGTCCTGGCGTCTGGCTGTCAGCAGCTCAGGGACACCCAGAGCAGGGGGCTGCGTCCGGGGCCATCCTGGCTAACAGCCAGCCCCGGACCCAGGCGCCAAGAATTTGCTTGTGTCCTCAGGGATTTATACATTGATCAGTGGCCAGCCTTGGACCCATTTAGTCTCTGTCAGCGAGGCGACATTCACCACAATGTCTCTGAGCCTGCCCTGAGCCCACGCAGTCGTTTCCCACCCACCGGGTAACACGACCAGGCACAGAGGAAACTGAGGCATGCATGGGGTTCATAAAAATAATACAGAAAATTCCCATTTTGTGACAGCCCCTCCCTCCCCATCACTGGCCAACTCCACCATCATGCCCCCTTCCTCTGAACCCCCCCATCACCAGACACCCCCCACCCTGAGTGACCACTCCACCGCGCTGTGCTGCCCCCTCCCGCTGAGACCTCCCACCCCTGCCCCATGAGCAATTCCCACCCTGCAACCCCTCCCTCCAAGTGCCCCCTGACTCCCTCCCACTCCCACCTAATACCCTCTCTGCTCACTCACCACCCCCATCTCCAAACAGAGACCCAGCGACCCCACGAGGCCCGAGAGCTCATCCTGCAGCGAGACCTGGGCGACCTGGATGGGTGAGAGACCGCTTTGCCCTGCCCCCACCCCAACCCTAGGACGGGGCACTCCCATTAACCCCCCCCCACACCTCACGTACCCCCTGGGCAGCCCAGTCCCCCCCCGCCCCAGTAACCCCTAGATCTCTGCCCCCCCAGGCTGGTTTGCGTCGGGGGTGACGGGACATTTAACGAGCTGATGCACGCACTCATCTCCCGGACGCAGAGGAAGGCTGGGATTCCTGAGGACAACCCCACGGCCCCACTCCTGCCCCCCCGGCTCCGCATCGGCATCATCCCTGCAGGTGTGCATGGGAGGAGAGAGAGGGGGCAGTGGTGGGGAGCAGAGACCGGTGGAGATAGCAGACATGGGGGAGGTGGGCAGCAGGGTGGGGAGGGAGGACGGGGGGAGCGGCTCGGAAAGAGGGCACTGGGGACAGGTGGGGGGTGGAAGAGGGGGTGGGGTGGAGGGGTTGTGGGGGGGGAGCTCCAGGGGGGCCGGGGCAATGGCAGGTGGAGATAGCAGACACAGGGGAGGTGGGCAACAGGGTGGGGGGTGGAGGACGGGGGGAGCTGGTTGGAGGGAGGGCATTGGCGACAGGTGGGGGGCGGAAGAGGGAGTGCGGGTGGGGGTGTGGAGCCTGCAAGGGGCAACAGCTCAGCAGGTCCCAGGGGATGACTCACCCCCATTCTCCCAACCCAGGCTCCACGGATTGCATCTGCTTCGCCACGGTGGGGACCAACGACCCCGTCACCTCCGCCCTGCACATCATCATCGGTACAGGACGCCTGGGTCCTATCTGCACCTGGGATCAGAGTGGGGGCTGGTGGGTCTGGGGGCAGGTGTCCTGGGTTCTCTCCCCAGCTCTGGGAGGGGAGTGGGAGGTTGGTGGAGTAGAGCGATGGGGGTGAGGGGTGGAGGAGAGGCAGGACTCCTGTATTTAGGTGCCCGTACCCCCCCTTTGCCCCAGGGGACAGCCAGGCCCTGGACGTGTGCAGTGTCCACCACCACGAGCGGCTGCTGCGGTATGCGGTCTCGCTGGTGGGCTACGGCTTCTATGGGGACGTGGTGAGCGACAGTGAGCGGCACCGCTGGATGGGCCCGATGCGCTACGACTTCTCAGGTGCCGGGGGGCCTGGAGGGCATGGCAGGGAGCCCCCAGCTGGGGTGTCCCCTTCCCCCAGGCCTGGGGAGTGGGGGGACCCCAGGGAGGGAGAGGCCAGTGGTCCCCAGCCAAAGAGGGGGTGGGGACTGGAGAGGGAGCCCCTGCCCCAGGAGGGGGTGTGGGGGGGATGGGCTCAGGGGATCCCCTCACCCAGCTGGGAATCCGGGAACTGACCGGGGGATGGGGCAGAAGGAGCCGGGCCTGAGACGTGCCACGGGGCAGTCACTGCCCACAGGGAATGCGCTGGGGAGGCCTAGGCAGAACAAGGCCACCAGAGGGGAGGGGGGCGGCGGGTCCGGGAGGCAGGGAAGGAACGAACCTTGAGAGGGGCTCTGTGGGCAGGGGGCAGTTTTGACTGGAGCAGATCATGCAAGGCCCTGAACCCTCCCCCCATCACCCTACGCAGGGTTCAAGGCTGTGCTGTGTAACCGCAGCTACGAGGGCACTGTGGAGTTCCTGACGGTGGGGGGCACTGAGGCCAATCCCCGGGACCAGACGCGCTGCAGGGCAGGGTAGGTGGGGGGTGGGTGTGCAGGGTGTGTGGGGGCTGCTGGCCCGTGGAAGGGGAAGCAGGGTGGGGTAGGTGGGGGGGGGCTGTGGGTAGGGGGAGCTGCTGGCCTGTGGGAGGGGCTGCAGGCAGTAGGTGGGGGGGGCTGCTCTCCTGGGGTGGGGGCTGCAGAATGGGGTGGGGAGGCTGGTGTCCTGTGGGAGGGGCTGCAAGGTGGGGTAGGTGGGGGGGTTGCAGGTGGGCTGCTGGCCCATTGGGGTGGGACTGGATTCCATGGGGGGGTGTCAATCCAGGCCCTCATGCCCCTCAGTGCATGGGGGGGGGAACCCCATGCCCCTGCCAGCAGTGGCAGCCCAGAGCATTTTGAGGCTCAGGGGTGTGTGTGACTTCCTATTGCACCCACAAATTAATCTGCATCCATTAAATGTTCAAGCAGCTCCTTCCCCCTCACAGTGATTGGCTCAGGCAGCATCAGTCATACTTGGGGCAGCTCTCCCCCACCACTCAGAGTGATGGGCTCAGGCTCTCTGCAGACTCAGGCAGCATTGGTCACACCTGGGGCAGCTCCCCCAGGATGGCTCAGAGCCCCATGGACGGGCTGGGGCCCTGGACACTCACTATCATAACCTCTTCCCTTGCAGCTGCCTTGTCTGCTCCGAGTCTAGTCACCAGCTCCTGGGGGGCAGCGAGGAGGAGAAGCTGCCGCAGCAGGAAGGCACTGGGGCTGCAGGTGAGCTGAGCACAGGACAGGTGTCCCTGCCCCTTGCAGTAACAAGCCAGCTGGGGCTGCAGGAGCATCCGGGGACACCCTAACTAGCTCTTGTAAACCCAGCTCAGCCTGGAGGTTCCTGCAATGACATGCAACAAAAGGAGGCTGAGCTGGGCCCAGAGCCACAGGCACCAGCAGATCTGGGGAGAGAACCCCTCCCCCTCCCCCCCAACCCCCACTCCCCTCCCAGAGCCAGGGGAGAACCCAGGAGTCCTGGCTCTGACTCCCTCCCCCGCTCTGCTGTCACTCACTGGACTCCCCTGAAGTCATGCAAAAGGGCACTGGCTACCTGGTGCAGGCCAGGGGGAGTGTCAGTCTGGGATTTAAAGTGCCCCCAAACTGGCAAGTGGTAGTGGTGGGGGATTTGGGGCAGAGGGATTGGGGGTAACGGTGTCTCTCCCCCATCCAGTGAGTGGCGGAGGGATGGGCATGGGGGTTGGGGGACCAGCCAGCGAGTGGTGGAAGGATGGGGGAAGGGGCCGGCTTGGGGCAGGGGGACCAGGGTAATGGTGTCTCTCCGCCAGCCAGCGAGTGATGGAGGGATGGGGGGGTAGGGGGTTCGGGGCAGGGAGACTGGGAGTAACGGTGTCTCTCCCCCAGCCAGCGTATGGCAGCGGGAGCAGGGACGTTTCCTGGCCATTAACTTGACCTGCATGAGCAGTGCCTGCCCCAAGAGCCCCGATGGCCTCTCGCCCAGCGCCCACCTAGCCGACGGCACGGCCGACCTCATCCTGGTGCGCGAGTGCTCAGCCCTGGGCTTCCTGCGTCACCTGAGTCGGCACATGGACCATCGGGACCAGGTATGTGGGGGGGTAGACCCCCAGGGCCCAGGAAGGAGGCTTGGGCCAGACCTGGGGGTACAAGGAGGGGGCACAAGCCTGGAGTCAGAGCCATGGGGAAGGGAGATGGTGGGAACAGGGTCCATGGGTCAGCATGCAACAGGTTGGGGGAGTTGTAACGGTGAGTGGGAGGGGGGCAGACTCAAGCAGTCCTTGTGGGGGGTCGCACCCTAGCCATTCTGGGTCCGGCCCCCAGGGGGTTCCAGCATCAGGGGAGCAGCTGACCCTCACTGTGGGGTATGGGGCCATCCCTCCCACCGAGACTGGGTCATGAGCCCCAGGAGGGGCAGGGAGAGGCCCCTGGAGCTGGGTCCCTCCGCAGGCCTCACGCTCAGTCCAGCACCCCTCTTCCCTCTGCAGTTTGACCTGCCCTTTGTGAGTGTGCACCGGGTACGGGCCCTGCGCTTCACCCCCAAGCAGCTGGAGGACAATGAGGAGGGGGAGCAGCCCAGCCGCAGGGGGTGGAAGGGGCTTCTAGGGGGGCTGTGCTGTGGGGAGCAGCCACTGAGCTCCTGGAGCTGCGACGGGGAGACCCTGCCCCACGCCGACATCAGTGTCAGGTGAGTGTCTGTAGCCCTATGGAAGGGAGGGGAGGGGGAAATGCTCCAGAGCAGGCCATGTCGGTGCCATGAAAACCACTTGACAATGGCATGAGGGCTTCCACCCCATGGCATTATGGGAGCTTCCCAAAGGATTGTGGGAGTTTGGTCCCTTTCTGCCCTCTGGGATTGTTGTAAGCAAGACACAAGCAGTAAGACCTGGGCAAATTGGAGACAGTCCAGAGAGCAAAAAACTGATGCAAGGGCTAGAAAACATGGACCTACGACGGAAGATTGAAAAACCTGTTTTTTTTTAGTGTGGAGAAAAGAAGATTGGGGGGGTGGGGGAACTGAGAAACATTTTCAATTACATAAAAGGTTGTCATAAAGGGGAGGGAGAAAATTCATTCTCCTGCACCTCTGAGGGTAGGACAAGAAGCAATGGGCTTAAATTGCAGCCAGGGCAGTTTAAGTTGGACATTAGGAAGTCAGGGTGGTTAAACACTGGAACAAATTGCCTAGGGAAGCTGTGGCGTCTCACTGGAGGGTTTGGAGAACAGGTTAGACGACCCCCTGTCTAGTTATTAAACAGTGCTACCTTGAGAGTAGGGGCTGGGACTAGGTGACCTCTCGAGGTCCCTTCCAGTGCTACCCTTCTCCGCAGTCTAGGATGGCATTAGCCTTTCACAGCCACATCACATTGGCAGTTCATAGTCAGCATGTGATCGACCATGCAGGTCTTTCTCCTCCTCTGTTGCTTCCAACCGGTCAGGCCCCAACTTGTAGCAAAAAGCCTTGGTGCTCGTCTCTGAGTGCAGGACCTAGCCCTGTGCACTGTTACATTTCCTTCCATTTCTGTCACTCCCACTTTCCAGGCTGTCCTGTTGATGCCGTCTTTTGTCCACAGGGTGCACAGGCAGCTCATCCACCTGTTTGCCCGGGGCATCGAGCAGGGGATGGGCCTGGTTTAGGGGCTGCCTGGAGCTGCGTCCTGTGAGAGGGCTGTGCCCTCGCCCATCAGCAGAGACCAAGAGCCCAGCAAGGCAACAGAGATGCTGTGGTCTGCAGGGACAGCTGCGCGTCAGAGCCCTCTGTTTGCTCCCTGGCCCCCCGAGGGAGCTGTGCCATGCTGGGTCAGACCATCCCCACCTGGCTGGCTCCGAGGTGGGGTGGGGACAGGAGCGGGACCCGCAGTCCTCTGCAGCGACTTGGAGGCTCAGGCCGCCCCCACCGCAGCCCAACTGGACAGTAGCCACCACTGCAGACGTCGTTTAACCAGGGCCACGTCTGCGCTAACTTACATGGGCACGAAGCCGCTGCAGTGATCACAGTCGGTGTAGTGGGGTGGTTACATTGGCAGGAGCCAAAGTTCAGCGTTGACGCTTTCAGTTCGGTTGACGTAAGCGGCCTTAGGTCGACCCAATGCTGTAGTGTAGCCCAGACCCCGGGGGTAAGCGGAGACAGATAGAATGGAGCTGGAGGAGTGGGAATGAGGGGGGGCACATAGAGAACTCGGGAGGGGGGGCTTTTGGAAAAGCAGCTCACTCACAAATAAAGGGAGAACAGGCCCCGCTTGGCTGTGTTTGATTCCCACCAGGGGCGGGGGTCGGGGCATCCGGTGCCTTGGTGGTGGGGGAGGCAGCAGGACATTCCCCGACAGGCTGGGGGGTGGGGGACAGCCCTGGGCACGGATGGAGACTGGCCTCTACTTTAATGCCGATCCTCCCCCCCCACCCCCCGCGGCTATCACCAGGGCTGTCCGATTTACCAGGCGACACCCAGCAGAGGTGGGTGGCAGGGCCAGGCTCCGGTAACAAGCGGTCAGACCCCCAAGGGGCGCAGGACGCAGCCGCTGGACAGACGGAGCACGGCGCCAAGGCTGATTCCAACAATCTCTGTTTACAAAACGGCGCCATTTACAAAAGCCCCAGGGCTGTGGCGGGGCTGGAATGTCTCAGCAGCAAAGCAAGCAGAGTCCAGGGCGAGGGGGCGGCAGTCGGCCCCACCGGAGCCAGAGGCTCTAAGCTCCCTCAACCCAGTGTGGGGCCAGAGCCTAGGGCAGGGGCGGGGAGCGAGATGGGCTGTAAACACGACAGGCCGTGCCTGGCCCAGTTGTGGTCCCAGGATGTGGGTAGAGAAGGGGCTCTAGGCCCAATGCGGGGTAGGGACCTGGCTGGAGTGCATATGGAGGGGGCAGGGTATCCACACCCAGGGAGCTGTAGGGTATTGGAGGAAGGTGTAGATGAGATGGGTGGGGGGTTAGTGTCTGGGTGGGGGCTGCAGGAGACCTGGGTGAACCAGGACCTGGGCCCACTGGGGGTGGGGGGGGGCCCACAGAAATCGCAACCTATTTGGTTGTCCAGGACATATCCCCAGTGCCCAGCTCCACCCTCCCTGCCCTTCGCTGCCAGTCCTCCCCACCCTGTCCCCAGCTCCCCCAACCCTGCCCGTCTCCGCTGGCCACCCATACCCAACTCTCCCCTTCCCTCTCAGCCCCCAGCCACACGTCCCCACCCCAGGTGCCCCTGGAGGGGGGGAGCAGCGAGTGGAGCAGACAGACGCCCCAGGGCGAGAAGCAGGGTTGCTCTGGGGAGGCAGCAGCTGGCCCCTGGCTCAGAGCTTGTGCGGATTCACCCAGCGGTAGGTACCCTCGTACTGGAACCCGACTCTCTTCATCAGCTCGTCCGCCGCGGGTGGGCCCCGGCTGGGAAAGAGCAACACCCCCAGGTTAGCACCCACAAGCAGCCCTGCCGCCAAGTGTGGGGCGCAGGGTCCTTACGGGAGGTGGGGTAGGGCGGGCCCCCCGTCCCCAATCATTCACCTCCTTCCTCCGCAGCTCCAGCCGGAGACTCACCTTTCTAGCAGCTTAACTCCCACCTAAGTCAGGCTCATGCCCTGCAAGGCCCCACAGCATCTCTCCTTCTTCTCCAGCCAGGGTTAGGGATCCTGCTGGCCCCACAGCCCCCAGCCCCCCCTGCCCAGTGCCCACTGTGCCTGCTGCCCAGCGCAGTGCCCTGGGGCCTCACCTGCCGTAGCAGTACGGGATTGGTTTGATCCTCTCAGACTCCATCTTGTGCAGCAGCGGAGTAAAAATGCGCCAGGCTTCACGGAGCTCGTCACTGGGGGGTGAGGGGAGCAGCATCAGTGCCCGTGCCACTCGCAATGGCAACCGGGGGGAGGGGAGGAAGGGGACAGCATGGGGGGATGGCGACAGCCAGTGTCACATGCTGAGCAGGTGGACGCGACCCACCCGCCCCACCCTGCCAGACCCAGCCGCTCCCCCATGGTCCTCAGGGACCAGAACCCAGCTGCCCTGCCCTGCCCAGACCCAGCCGCTCCCCCATGGTCCCAGGTGCCAGCACCCACCCACCTCGCTCTGCATGGATCCAGCCCCATTACCCGGCTGTCCTGGGGATAGGGATCAGGGCCGGAGAGGGCCAGCACCCGGCCGACTCGGGGATGGGGGATCAGGGCCGGAGAGGCCCAGCACCCGGCCGACTCGGGGATGGGGGATCAGGGCCGGAGAGGCCCAGCACCAGGCCGACTCGGGGATGGGGGATCAGGGCCGGAGAGGCCCAGCACCAGGCCGACTCGGGGATGGGGGATCAGGGCCGGAGAGGCCCAGCACCAGGCCGACTTGGGGATGGGGGGATCAGGGCCGGAGAGGCCCAGCACCAGGCCGACTCGGGGATGGGGGGATCAGGGCCCGACAGGCCCAGCACCAGGCCGACTCGGGGATGGGGGGATCAGGGCCGGAGAGGCCCAGCACCAGGCCGACTCGGGGATGGGGGATCAGGGCCAGACAGGCCCAGCACCCGGCCGACTCGGGGATGGGGGGGGGGGGGGGGGGGGGGGGAGGGGGGAATCAGGGCCAGACAGGCCCAGCACCAGGCCGACTCGGGATGGGGGATCAGGGCCCGACAGGCGCAGCACCAGGCCGACTCGGGGATGGGGGGGGGAGGGGGGAATCAGGGCCGGACAGGCGCAGCACCAGGCCGACTCGGGGATGGGGGATCAGGGCCGGAGAGGCCCAGCACCAGGCCGACTTGGGGATGGGGGATCAGGGCCGGAGAGGCCCAGCACCAGGCCGACTTGGGGATGGGGGATCAGGGCCGGAGAGGCCCAGCACCAGGCTGACTCGGGGATGGGGGATCAGGGCCGGAGAGGCCCAGCACCTGGCAGACTTGGGGATGGGGGATCAGGGCCGGAGAGGCCCAGCACCAGGCCGACTCGGGGATGGGGGATCAGGGCCGGAGAGGCCCAGCACCAAGACGACTCGGGGATGGGGGGGATCAGGGCCGGAGAGGCCCAGCACCCACCTGCGCACAAAGTGCATCTGGTTGCCACAGAAGACATCCAGGATGAGTCGCTCATAGGCATCTGGCAGCTTCACATCCTGGGGAGATGGAGACGTGAACTGGGGGTGTGGGGAGGGGAGCGGTTGTGTTGGGAAGAGGCGGCTGGGATGGGGGGGGGGGGTGAGGGCTGGTTTGGCAACCATAGGCCAGGTCCAGCTCTCACTCCTCGGGCAGTGGGGGTGGGGGATGGATGGGAAGGGGGAGTGAGGGGGCTGGTGGGGGGGCAGCACTTTGTAGCAGTTGCTGTAGGTCAGGTCCAGCTTTGACCCCTTGGGCAGTGGGGGA
Organism: Chrysemys picta bellii; assembly: GCF_011386835.1. Taxonomy (NCBI): domain Eukaryota; kingdom Metazoa; phylum Chordata; order Testudines; family Emydidae; genus Chrysemys; species Chrysemys picta. The sequence continues at coordinate 26,922,338 of NC_088807.1, forward strand.
TGGAGGGAAGGGGCGGGTGAGGGGGTGGCGGTGGTGGGGTCCTGGGGCCTGCACCTTGTAGCGGTTGCCATAGGTCAGGTCCAGCTCCGTCTCCTCGGGGTCGAAGAACATGCCAGGTTTCTTGGTCATCATCTTGGTGTAGACGGCCTCGTTGGGCTGCACCCGGATCACCAGCTCGTTGCGCTTGCACTGCCGCTGGAAGATGTCGCCCGGCACGTCCCGGAACTGCAGCCGCACCTCGGCCTTGCGCTCGTTCAGGGCCTTACCACAGCGCAGCACGAATGGGACGCCTGGGGAGGACAGGTTAGAGACAGAGCTAGGGCCCCCCACCCCAATAGCACGACAGCACACATGGGGCAGGGACGGGGTGTGTAGGAGAGAGACACTCCCCAGCATGCAACACCGTGGGAGAGGGGAGGGCATCAGATATTTCCTGTCCCACTCAGAACTATCCTGTCCGGGACCACACCGTCCTGTTCTTTCCCAGGATCACCCACCCGTCCCATCCTCCCCACGGCATTGGCCCCCAGGCGCTCACTCATGCCCCCCACAGTGCTCGCTCACATCTCCGCCGGTCACCCCCCATGGCACTCATCCCCCAACCCCTTCCCTTCCATGGCACTGACCCCCCCCCCAGCACTCACTCACCCCCCCGATGGTGCTCACCCCCAGTCCCTTTCCCCCGGCACTCACTTACCCCCTCACGGAGCTCACTCATCCCCCTCTCCTGTGCACTTGCTCACACCCCCGCCGGTCACACCGCCACGGCGCTGGCTCACCCCCAGTTCCTTCCCCCCTGGCACTCGCTTACCGCCTGTGTTGCTGGCTCACCCCCTGCTGGTCACCCCCAGCCCCTTTCCCCCTGGCACTCACTTACCCCCCCATGGAGCTGGCTCACCCCCTGCTGGTCACCCCCCCTCGGCGCTTGCTCACCATCCCATCTCTCGTTGTCCACGTACAGCACAGCGGTAGCGAAGGTGGCCGTGTTGGAGCCAGTGGGGACAGTGGGGTCATCCAGGTAGCTCTTCCGGGCCTCGCCCACCCCATCGGGGTTCCCCACATACTGGCCCAGCACCACATTGCCCAGCTGCAACTCCGAGATGCACTTCAGCACCTTCACCTGCAGCAGGGACAGATGGCTTAGGCCCCCAGCATCACCACGGGGCCAGGGAGGGCACTGGGCTGCTTGTACAGCAGCAGGGGACGGGGAGGAGCCCAGGGTAATGGGGCTCGGAGAGTGACAGGGGAAGGACTGGGGAGCACAGGGTCAGCGCCATCACACCAGGTAAGTAGCCAGTCCGGTTCAGACACATGCAGTGGCGGCTCTGGCCCACAAGAGGGCACCTCGACCCAATCCAGTAGGACAGGAGCCGCTAAGCACAGATGGAGGGGGGCCGGAGGGGCAGGGGAGGGAGGGCAGGACACCTCCTGGCACAGGCCCTGCCCTGGGTCCCAGCACTTGGTGCCAAGCGGGATTCCCCCTGGGCCAGGGCCTGGGGTGCTTGGTCCCTGTGCAGCGACCCACCTTCTCATCCCGCACGTCGTCTGAGTCTGTGGAAGCTGGTTTTTCCATGGCCACCAGGCAGAGCATCTGCAGCAGGTGGTTCTGCATCACATCACTGCCGGGAGGGGAGACGAGTCAGCGCGGGAATCACTGCCCCAGCACGACCCCCGTCTGGCCCCCCAGCACAATCCCGTCTCCTCCATCCACCCCCAATGCCCTGGATCCTTCCCTCCCAGCAGGGGGAGGGGTCAGCGTGGGAATCCCCACCCCAGCATGGCTCCCATCCAGCCCCCCAGGATGATCCCACCTCTCCTCCATCCACCCCCCACTGCCCGGGATCAGTGGTTCTCAACCAGGGGTACGTGTGCCCCTGGGGGTACGCAGAGGTCTTCCAGGGGGTACATCAATTCATCTAGATATTTGCCTAGTTTCACAACACGCTACATAAAAAGCACTAGCAACTTCAGTACAAACTAAAGTACAATATTTATATTCCAATTGTCGGAGAAAAACACAGTTCTCACTCTTTGGTAACAGTGAGAACGTCAGCAATTTTCCAGTAATCCTGTGCTGTGCCACGTTTTTAGTTTTATGTCGGACTTTGAAAACAAGAGGTTTTTAAATGAGGTAAAACTTAGGGTATGTGAGATAAATCAGACTCCTGAAAGGGATACAGTCATCTGGAAAGGTTGAGAGCCTCTGCCCTAGATCCCTCCCTCCCAGCAGGAGGAGGGGGTCAGTGCCAGCCAGCCCGAGTATCCCCTTGCTCTCCCCAGCCGGTACCATGTCTGCCCACCCCTCCAGCAGCCAAGCCAGCACCGCTCTGCCTGCCGCCCCCACATCAAGGACAGGGGCCCCCTGCCCCGCTCACCGGATGATCCCGAACTCATCGAAGTAGCCGCCCCGCCCCTCTGTGCCAACGGCTCCTTGAAGGTCAGGATGATGCAGGCCACATTGTCCCGGTTCCACACAGGGCCGAAGATCCGGTTCCCGAACCTGCCAGCGAGACGCAGAGCCTGTCTGAGGGGGGGAGCTACTATGCTGGCAGGCTTTGGGGGGGGGTGTCTCACCCTGACAGATGGCGAGGGGCCCTTAATGCTCCCCTGCCACCCGCCCAGCTTTTCCTTGGGAAAGGGCCCAGCCATGCTCCCCCCCGGCACTGCCCCATCTCCCAGCCAGCCCCACCTCAGCACCATGAGGTTCTGCACCATCTCCTTGCCCAGGTAGTGGTCAATGCGGTAGATCTGGTCCTCCCGGAAGAGCGACGCGATGTGATTGGACAGTTTGTTGGAGCTCTCCAGGTCCTTCCCGAATGGCTTCTCCACGATGATGCGGTTCCAACCCCTGAAGGGAGGGGAGAGCAGATGGTGTCAAACATGGCTGCAGCTAGAGAGGAACCTCGGAGCCCCCACAACTCTCCCCCACCCCATGGGGGTCTCACCCACCCGAGGCCTGTGCTCTGACCTCATCCCCTGGGCGCTCACTTAGACCCTGCCCCACTCCCATCTCTCACCCATGGCCCATGCAGCATTC